>NC_054704.1:47632124-47717124 GCF_016097555.1 Gigantopelta aegis
TTGGGCACATACTTCAACTATCTGGGCTGTCTGTCGAGGACAGAGGGTTAGTGGTTAGTTGTTAGTGATTAGTGTAGTTGGTGTAGTGGCCTTGCACATTTCAAACGAGGAACGCCAATCAGCGCCAAGAAACGTCTTCAAGCAATATGCATTTGTGAAAACTATTTTACTTTCTGTACTTTTAAAGCGTAGTAATGTTCACAATGCCATTCGCTGTATTAATCACAAGTATTTCAAGTATTTAGTATCTATTTCAGAAAACAAATTACGTCAGTATGGAAGATGAATCACGGAAAGGATAAAAAAAGAGGAAGATTTATGTGTATGATACGTGACTGTTTGTAATTATAACAATAGTTTTTCAGCCGTAAATTTACGATAATGTAAAACTAGGTTACTAAATCCACGATTAAGAAAAACAGTACTTATAATTTGAGTTGATTCGGAGTATACATGTCAGTACATATAAATACATTACTTTTGTGTTTTCCGCGAGCTACATTCCGTACTTGTCTGCGTACAATAAATACTAAACCGAGGTAAACGTAAAGTGACGATTCATTATGACGTTTACCCGTTCTTCATGGCGATCTAAGGTTGGCAGCATAGTTTTCTTTGGGAATGGGAAAAAAACCCCAGAACACATTCTTCTGTATTTCGTTATTAAAATAGTTCTATGAGAGAGAGAGAGAGAGAGAGAGAGAGAGAGAGAGAGAGAGGAGAGAGAGAGAGAGAGAGAGAGAGAGAGAGAGAGAGCGAGCGCAGAAGAAAGATAAAGAGATAAAGAGAGATGGAGAGAGATAAGAAAGAAAAATAGATAGATAGAGAAAGAGAGAGAGAGAGAGAGAGAGAGAGAGAGAGAGAGAGAGAGAGAGAGAGAGAGAGAGAGAGAGACAGAGATAGATATATATACTCTTCAAAAGAAGAAACGCAAAACCACATTGTCGTAACATTTGGAGAATTGATTTAATTATTGAATGGTGAGTCCGATAATTACCAAATGTTGCAGGATTGTTCACAATTCACTCTAGTCCATTGGAGTAAGTGATAGGACACACCACCAAGGTCAAGGTCATCTGGAGTCAATACCGGGTGTGGCCTCCGCGTGTGTTGACAACTGCCTGGCACCGCCTGCCCATTGAAGCAACCAGAGTACGGATGACGTCCCGGGGGATGGTGGCCCCACTCGGCCTGCAAGGCTGCTGCCAGCTCGGGCAGGGTCTGGGGCTGTGGTGTGTCGCTGTGTCGGAGGCGTCGGTCAACTCGTCCCATAGATGCTCAATTGGGTTCAAATCCGGTGATATCGATGGCCAAGGAAGGACATTAATGTTGTTGTTCTGTAGGAAAAGCCGTTTGTGAGACGTGCTGTGTGAGGCCTGGCGTTGTCATGTTGGAACACTGCATTGGCGTTGGCCATAACTGGAACGATGTGTGGCCGGAGGATCTGGTCAATGTAGCCCTGTGCATTCAGGTTGCCCTGCACGTGGACCAGGTCAGTTCTGCCAGTGTGTGAGATGCTGCCCACACCATGACACTACCCACCCCGCCGAATCTGTCCACTTCCTGCACGCAGTTTTGTCGCATAACGTTCACCACGACGCCTATACACGCGACATCTTCCATCATGACGTCGGAGCAGAAATCGGGACTCGTCACTGAACCACACCTGTCTCCATCGCAGTTGAGGCCATTGTCGATGAATCTGGCACCACTGCAGTCGGAGTCGACGGTGTTGTGGTGTTAAGATGACACCTCGAACTGGACGTCTGGCACGAATTCCTACCTCACGTAGGCGGTTCCGTACGGTCTGGTCGGATATCCTGCGCAAACCTGGTATTGCTGCGGCTGTGGAGGTGGCAGTAGTCAATCGTTCCCGAAGGTGGCGTACCCGGATTTAGCGGTCCTGCCCGGGGGGGGTAGTGACCCGTGGTCGACCGGATCTAGGGAGTCACGTGTTGATCCATGTTGCTGGTAACGGTCCACAGTCTGGAGATGGTGCTTGGGGACACATGGAATGCCCTGACAACGGCCGTTCAGGATTCGCCTGCGTCTAGTCGGCCGATGGCATTGTTTCTCTGCGGTTCACTGAGACGTGGCATGTCCTGGATTGTCAACTGTCGGCCAGATACAGAGGCCAGGCAAGCGAACACCCTGCACTTTTATACTGTCGGTGTTCATGTTGTACGTGCAGACAACGCACGTGCAGTGGTGACATGGTTTGCACGTGGCTGCGTTTTTGCGAATATTCACATTTTGGAACTTTATTGTACAGTAGCTGCGTTTTATCGAATGTAACCGTGGGAATGTGTTTGGGACATGCAATGACCTTATATTCACAAAGCATGAACCGGTAGGAAACATAAAATCGGAGTTATAACCCATTTGTACCCTTTTGCGTTTCTTTTTTTGAAGAGTATATATATAGTGAAACTACTCTAAATCGGACAACCTTGGGACCAAGCAAAAAGTCCAGTTTTCAGAGGTATCCTGTTTAGAGAGGTTCTCTTCTACACAGATATTTTAAAAGGGACCAAGTAAAATGTCCTGTTTTGAGGGAATTCCGGTTTACAGAGAGTGCGGTTTGAGGGATTTCACTCATCCATTACTACCGTGGCCCCACCAAGTGAAACTATATCCCGGACGTACAGGTCACCGTCAGACGAGTCGTTAAATAAAACATTTCCTTCCTTCCTTTCTTCCTTCCGTCAGACAAGATATTTATTATAGTCTAATATTTGGCGGAATGTTTGCTCTCTACAAAGCACATCTTTAATAAGGCTTCAGTACCATAATTAACTGTTTCCCTCCGGAGGGGAGAGGCAACACTCATAATATCGATGACTCACGTTCGATCTACACCTACACAAGACCATAATAATGTGTTGTTGTCTTAATATTAGAAACGTTTGTAATAAGGCAGATATTGATAGTCGGAGAGATGGGAATGATACTGAAAGCTACATAAGGAAACATATCTGAAGGGTGTGTGTTGTTAGGTGGGCTGGCGACGGTCTAGTCGTTTTGGTCTCGTATACTAAGTAGATACGAATTTAGCTCGATCACAGATCATTCGTCAGAGGTCTGGGGTTTTTCTTCATATTCCCACCAGTCATCTTCTTGTTTTTGTTCCAACCAGTGATCCACGATATATCATCGGCCGTATAAAATGCAGAGATCTATTGGGAGAACTCGATGTCAACCGAACAACTTAACCTAGATGTGGCATTATGGAGTATCTCCTTTCGTATTATAGACTTAATGTTGCAGAAAGTTGTTGAATTAGTAGATGTAGACACACGTATTGTTACGTTAATGATTTAATGTAGGGTACATATAAATAATTCCCGATACACACACGCACACACACATACGCATTTACGTACACGCACACACAAACATCTGAACCATGGAGGTCCATCCATTTGGAAGAAAGCTTTAAAACCATTGAATTTCAGTTATTATGCAACGAGGCTTGTCATTAGTTATACCAGTCATATAACAAATATCTGATGATTAAAATCAGCTACCTCTCAGACTATTAATTTTGATTCTATTCATACCAGTTAGCCTTGATTCTGTTCGTATCATTCAAAACAAGCTTGATGCTTATATATTAGCATTCATCATTTCCAGGGGTCCATTTTCAGGGAACCCCTTCTCACGGTCACCTCAAACACATAGAAGTGAGATTATAAGTATCCTAACTCATTCTATCAATAATTTTATCTAATATTATGTAGCGTGCACTGACATTTCAATTTGGTACAGTCTGCAGAAATGGCAATTACTCATCTACAGCAAAACCGGAACTGACACCTATTAAGTGCCTACATTCTTTATGTACGGCGCCAAACTGCAGTCTTTCTTTTTGGTGCAGTTTCATATTTTTATACGTCATGATTCAGTGGCAGATCAAGACTGGTCTAGTGTCATCTTTTTTTAAAAACGTAAACTGTAGAAAATGCTATTTCAGGAAAGAATATTAATGTCTGTTTAATGATATAGCGGCACATATTAGTTATACGACGTCTGTTTGGAGTCATCTTAATAAGGTTATTAATAAGGTCTAGACAGTGAGAAAGAAAACACAACTACCGCCACGAAGGCTTCAACTACCGAGTAGTAGCAAGGAAAAACGTTTGTTTTGTTTAACGACACCACTAGAGAACATTGATTAATTAATTGGATGTCAAACATTTGGTAATTCTGACACGTAGTCATCAGAGGAAAACCGCTACGTTTTCCCAGTGCAGCAAGGGATCTTTTATATGTACTTTCCCACAGACAGTAGTAGCAAGGAGTATTTTATTATGCTCATTTCAACAGTGCTATTTCAGAAACCCAACGAATACAACATATGCCATGTCCCACATCACAACCCCACCCCAATTACATAAATTGCACCTTTGGTACACAACCATCACCACCGTTTGATCTTTTGATCGATTTTTTTTTCTGTCAATCTCTCCTCCCCTCCCACTCTGTGACACCCTCACCCCAACCCCCCCCCCCCCCCCCAAAAAAAAAAAGAATTAAAAAAAAAAAAATCAAAAAAAAATAATCAGTTTTTTAATGACAAAAGTCCACTCTCTTTACAATGTTAATTTGCTTCCGCCTGCTTCTGCGGTCTACATTTGTACGTCTGTTGCAATCGAAGACACCGCTGTTTCCAGCAGGTTATCAAAGATGTCTTCATTATGACTCATCTTTGTCAGCATCCACAGCGGGCTAATTTGGAATCTCCAACTTTCTTTCATTTCTAATGCAGCGAACATAACTGAACACCGTGTTCATCAAGTGGCAAGGTTATCGTCTTTATGTTACGAAACGTCGCAATGGTTGTAATTCCTCGCAATGCGATCAAAAAAATCTACACAGGGGAATTTTAATCAGAATTTGCTCCTTCAAATTTGCTCCGATACTAATACCGTGCTACTGGTTTGAATGGTTCTCATTGTTACGCCGCTCTTCTGATGTTGTCAAATATCAAACGGGACAAATGAAGTAATTAGAATGTTATTTTCTCTTGTCTCTTAACAATGGTCCGAGATTGATTCATTCTCGCGGTGTCCGTTAAAATTAAACGATCAGAAACACGTTGTGGACCGAGTCTTCGATTGAACTCATAAAAAGTTGTATTAAACAAGCTTCTTGTACACGAGGCACGCGAATGCGCATCTAATGCTTGACATGACTTGATTGAAATGGCGTCTACACAGCGCATTCTGCAAGTGATATTAGCACGATCGAAATCTTGGGCTGGATTGTGAAATTACATTGCGAGCACATGAATGCGCGCGCACTGACACGCAAGACCCATCAACCCTATCCTACACAGCATTTAAACCCTGTTTGATCCCCTTGTCTTGGAGACATATTTCCCTGGAAACGCGCACGTGTGTGTGTGTGTGTGTGTGTGTGTGTGTTCCCATGATAGACGTGTTTGAACCTTCAGTGGATGTTAGCATGTGTCAAATGGTTGATTGATTGATTGATTGACTGACATTAGCGTGTTCAGAAGGGCTGGTGCTCGCCAACAATTTGACTGTTACCATCGTGTTCTATTATATGACAATCATTTAATTTGAGACACTAAAACCAGTCTAGCGATGTTAGCGAGCGCTCGTCTTGCTGAACATTCCTCTTGTTTGTTTGAATGCTGACTTCTGATCCGTGTACTGTTAATATATTTCTCGTGCAGGTATAGACAGCATGACATTCCAAGACGCCATGACCATCTGGATACAAATCACTTTTAATTGGGATTCTTTTTTGTTTATTCCTTCTCCTTCGAGAAAAACAACTAGAAAATACATGTATCGAGTTGTTGCTTCGAGCACATATAGAGACTGGGTGTCTGCTAGAAGGAAAAATCGCCGCCTGGATTCTGATTCGGCGCGAAACCATCCGTATTTCAAATGTACATGTAAATGGAAACGTCAACATGATATATCGTCATCTAAGTGTCCCACTGAAGTCGGAAGATAGAGATAACTATTACACAGAAGTCATCTGTTACAAGGAGATGCAAAACTGATCTGTCTAGTCCTATGCCCTCTGACAAATCTTTAGAGAAAAAAACCCACAATATATTACTGGTAATGACAACAAATATGTAAGTGCTAATAAACCTGTTCTAACAGGCACCTAAGTGAGTGTTCACATATCGTGTCTTAAGACAGCTGGCTGCCATACATGGCTTAATTTGGATAATCTTAGATATTTCGTATTGCAAGAATCTTTACCTTTGATAACAATTTAATCGAGATTTTACGCATATATATATATATATATTTATTTTTGTCGACAGATTTCCCTTATGAAGCATGAACAGGCTAGCATTTTAATTAAAGAGGGATATATGACTTTTAAAGGAGGCTTCCGACTTTTTCTTTTTAAAATATATTATTTCAAGCCCCCTTGCTACTTTAGAGAAGAGGTGCCAGCAGCACAGAAGGATTTTCTATTTGTATATATATATATATATATATATATATATATATATATATATATATATATATAAATCACCAAGTGGATTTTAACAACTCCCCTCCCTGACTGAAGAATCAATGCTGGGGTGTCGTTAAACATTCATTCATTCATTCATTCATTCATTCATTCGGTCATTCATTCATTTATTTCCATAGAAACTAAGACTGATTTTTTAATTTGTATTTAACCACTGTTATAACAGAAAACATTAATATAAACTCGGCTAGCCTGGACTTGGACTTGGAACTATATTAACGTGCTCATATACCCGAATGGTTTCAAGCACACCCATCATGGGCTTAGACTCTCACATCGCCAGTGACTGTGTCCGGAACAAGAGGGGAATGACTCGGCTGAATTATCCCACTTTACTTTTACCCACAATTAAAAGAAAAATGCCAACAACCTCATAAGAAAAATAAACAACAAAACCAACAAGGACAATTTACACACTCTCGATTTATAATCTGTTGGGAACAGGCCGGGACTTTCAGAGGAACTACTTATAACGACTCTTCCGCGATTGGAACATAAATCAAATAATTTATTGCTCTTTATTGGCTTGCCCTGGTGTTAACTGTCGTCTCTGTAACATAAATTGTGCCTCTTTGGAGTCCTCTGCCGATACCATGCTTAAACTGTTTTATTTCATGCCAACACTCCCGGGGATAATTAAGCGAGTGATCGGTTAATCGAAATCTTTAATATGCAGCCCAGCCAATTGACACTTGATGATTTTCTACACAACGTATGCGAATTTCATTGCAGTTGGATTTAATGTCGATAGGACATGAGTGAACTCCTTGCAATGGAGGGAGGTACAACACGACATGTAGAAGATGGCGGCCGTTAAGTCGAGTGGTTACGGTCACTCCCGTTGTCTGGCGAAGAGCGTGTGGCTTCAGCCTTCTCGGAGAATCCATGTCATAATTAGTTCAGTGTCATTTATAGTTCTGTCCATCGGTCGATAATATCGTTAGTAATGGTGTCCCCACTCCAAAATGACTCCTATTTGCAAGTACAAGATAGGCGAAAGGTTAATGTTGGTGCGCCAGTTTGTCGTATGGAAATAGAAATGGGAATATGACCTTTAAACGTTGTAACTTTCTTGTAGCATCACTTCGGGGCAAAGTTCTAAGTGTTCCAAATTTAAATAAAGAATTTAAAGGCACTGACACTAGTTTTTAGGCAGTGCAAAATATTTCTCGCTATTACAGCTTTTTTAAACCATTAAATTGTACATTACTTTCAACTTCCTATTTCAACGATAATTTTTGACAAATTCAATGTCTCTAGTCGTGTAACTATACCAGTACGACTAGAAACACTATTAGTAATAGTGGCTCAATGGCTTTTATTCGAACACGAAAAGTACACACACATGTATATATATATATATATATATATATATATATATATATATATATATATATATATATATATATATATATATATATATATATCTTGAAAACTAGAATTAGTGGGTTTAAAGATGTTAAACCATAGTTACAAGTAGTAAATTCAATTATTTTTATATAATCAATAGCTACAAATTAATCGACCGTACGTATCATCTTTGCCTAAATAACTCGGGAATATCCAAAAATGCAATATGTTTATACCCTGTGTAAGCATTTTATATTGTTTAACGACACAACTAAAGCACCTTGATTTATTAATTATCGGCTATTGGATATCAAACATACGGTAATTTTGACACAGTCAAAGAGAGGAAACCCGCTACATTTTACAAAGCAAGGGAGTTTTCATATATGCACCATCCCACAGACAGGATAGCACATACCACGGTCTTTGATATACCAGTCGTGGTGCACTGGCTGGAACGAGAAATAGCCCAGTGGGCCCACCGACAGGGATCGATCCCAGACCGACCGCGCATCAGACGTGCGCTTTACCACTGGGCTGTGCCCTGCCCGCCTGTGTGAAAAGAGTCGGGCTCATCATTACGACTGGATTCATGTCTTATCACATCATTAGAAATCGGAGAACATCGACAAAATCGACAAAACCTGACAAGGCAATTGGATAGGACGGTTGTAATATGCAGATGAGTTGCACGAAAATGGCAACTATGCGCAGTCGGTCTGGGATCGATACCCGTTGGTGACGGGGGTGGGGGGGGGGGGGGCGTAACTCAGTGGTAAGGCACTCGCTTGATGCGCGGTCGGTTTAGGATCGATCCAAGTCGGTGGCCCCATTGTGCTATTTCTCGCTCCAGCCAGTGCTCCACAACTGGTGTAACAAAGGCCATGGTATGTACCCTCCTGCCCGTGGGATGGTGCTTATAAAAGATCTCTTGCTGCTAATCGAAAAGAGTAGCCCATGTAGTGGCGACAGCGGGTTTCCTCTCTATATCTGTGTGGTCCTAAACCATATGTCTAACGCCATATAACCGTAAATAAAATATGTTGAGTGCGTCGTTAAATAAAACATTTCCAAAGTTAATAATTGTGGTGGGAAGCAGCCATTACCCAACTTTGATATAGCACCTTGAACGGTGCTTGGTTCTTATCATCAGCTATTGCATGTCAAACATTTGGTAATGCTGACATATATTCTTACAGAGGAAACCCGCTATATTTGTTTTTCATTAGTAGCAAGGGTAGACATGATAGCACATACCATGGCCTTTGATATACCAGTCATGGTTCCCTGGCTGGAAAGAGAAACAGCCCAAATGGCCAACCAACGGAAATGATCCCGCACAGACCGACCACACATCAGGCGAACGCTTAACCACTGGGCTACGTCCCGCCCCCCCCCCCCCCCCAGTAATTGTTTTTGTTCGTTCATAATCATGAGGAGTTTTGAATGACAAAACATTCTCATGATTCAGTAGGATATGTTTTAATAGGACAGAACATGACATTTTAATTTAACTATTTACAGATGGAAAATGAAATCCAACTGAACTAGATCAATATAGGTTAAACACGAAGCACCCGTCTGGAATGCTAGAGATAGTGGGATCGACACCCCCTTTCGGTTCACACAGGGTTTCGCAAATGATTTGTCAATGTTCATACAAAACATACACTACTCTCATTTAAAATTAATTAATAAATGGGGTTCTTCTTCAATCTATTACATACTTTGTTTGTTTGTTTTGTTTAACGACACAACTGGAGCACATTGATTAATTAATCATAGACTATTGGATGTCAAACTTTTGGTAATTCTGACTCGTAGTCATCAGAGGAAACCCGCTACATTTTTCCTAATGCAGCAAGGGATCTTTTATATGCATTTTCCCACAGACAGGAAAGCACATACATCGACCTTTGACAACTTGTGGTGCATTGGTTGGAACGAGAATACATGTATTATCTACTAGTATGTAATATGATTTATGATGAAAGTAAAGCCATTCTCTCTTTCTATAAAACACGGAAATGTTTTCAATATACCGGCCTCGGTGGCGTCGTGGTTAGGCCATCTGTCTACAGGCTGGTAGGTACTGAGTTCGGATCCCAGTCGAGGCATGGGATTTTAATCCAGATACCGACTCCGGTAAATGCTCCGCAAGGCTCAATGGGTAGGTGTAAACCACTTGCACCGACCAGTGATCCATAACTGGTTCAACAAAGGCCATGGTTTGTGCTATCCTGCCTGTGGGAAGCGCAAATAAAAGATCCCTTGCTGCCTGTCGTAAATGAGTAGCCTATGTGGCGACAGTGGGTTTCCTCTAAAAACGGTGTCAGAATGACCATATGTTTGACGTCCAATAACCGATGATAAGATAAAAAATCAATGTGCTCTAGTGGCGTTGTTAAATAAAACAAACTTTGTTTTCAACATTTTTTTGACATAATTAAGCAAATATTCCTTTCCTTTGATCAATATACACACTAACTAATATCTTTCCTACATGCTTGGACGTCAAGTCGCATGTTCAGTAATAAAACGGGGAGTCATTAGCGAATTAATTTACAAAAATACGCTATCCTCATTATGTGTGTTTTTACGGAAAAATCATAAGCTTCCGAAAATAATAAGCATCAAGGTATTCGATTTGTTTTCAAAATACATTGTCTGCTTAATGAAATCGTGGAGATTGAAAAACAGATGCTACGAATTAGCAGACTATAAATATAGGAATACGTGGGACTGGCTTAACAAACATGCGTCATCGACAGTCAGAAACAAGGAAAGATAAATACATGTACATTATATGTCTTTACGTCATAATAACGTATTAGTGAGTTCTTAACATGGATCCCACACACTCATCAATACTGCTATGTAAAAACATTGTAGGTAATGGGTAACCTTATTTACGCCGAGACTAAATATCTGTGTGTGCCTGTATTTACTGACGTATGAATATCTATCTATCTATATACATCTATATACATGTGTGTATATATATTGTATGCATGTTGACGTTGACTATTACATACATAGATATTAACCCACTGGCGCAGGGGATAATTAAATCCTTTCTGGCCTTACACATTGTCTCATGCCGTTGCTTGGACTCGAACCTGTGGCACGGAATCGCCCGTAACTTGCAAATACGTCCTAAGCTATTGAGTCATCCTTATGTCTATGTATGTATGTATGTATGTATGTAGGGGATAATTAAATCCTTTTTGGCCTCATAAATTGTTTTATACCGTTGCTGGGACTCGAACCCGTCGCACTGAATCGCCCGCACCTTGCAGGCTTGCCTCGATACGCTCTCGACTATCGATACAATCGTTTAAAAGAATTCTCTTTAACAGACCATATGCGTGAGGCCTTCATTTCAACTTCTTTTCGTGCTTACGGTTCATGCACGCTGTCCTGGGCACACACACACACACACACACACACACACACACACACACCTCAGTTATCTGTACTGTCTGTCCAGGACTGTTGGTTAGTTGTTAGTGGTTAGTGAGAAAGAAGAGGGTGTAGTGGTCGTACACCTACTCAAACTCGCTCTGGGTGGGAGCCGGTACCGGGCTGCGAACCCAGTACCTACCAGCCTTATCTCCGACGGCTTAACCACGACACCTTCGATGCCGGTTGAGGCCTTCAAGCTACGCGGTGGGCTCCGCTTACTTGCACGAAACAGTGGGCAAACCTAGCACTGGGTAGTATATATTGATTTGTGATCGATGTTTGAATATCTATATATTGTATATATGTCTGAATTGATTATTACATACATGAATATTAACGCACTGTCGCAGACGATAATTAAAACTTTTCTGGCCTCAAAAATTGTACTTTATATGTCTTAGTGCCCACACATTTATCAATACTGGTATGTAAAAACATTGTAGGTATTGGGAAACTTTATATATTATGTATGTACATAAATATCAACGCACTGGCACAGGGGTAATTAAATCGTGCGTGTATGCGTGTGTTGTTTTTACATTTTCTCCTCAAAAGAGTCGTTTCCTTAAACTCCCTTGAAACTAAATGCTAATATGTGTGTCTGGCCATTACGTATCACATACAGCGATTGGTAAGTGGTATTCAGTGAATTATTCACGAAAATCAGTCTAAACGGTCTCTTGCTGTGTAGGGGCGGGACGTAGCCCAGTGGTAAAGCGCTCGCTTGATGCGCGGTCGGTTTAGGATCGATCCCCGTCGATGGCCCCATTGGGCTATTTCTCGTTTCAGCCAGTGCTTCACAACTGGTGTAATAAAGGCCGTAGTATGTACTGTCCTGTCTGTGGGATGGTGCATATAAAAGATCCCTTGCTGCTAATCGAAAAGAGTAGCCCATGAACTAGCGACAGCGGGTTTCCTCTTTCTTTATATCTGTGTGGTCCTTAACCATATGTCTGACGCCATTGGTCCGTAACCATATGTCTGACGCCATATAACCGTAAATGCAATGTGTTGAGTGCGTCGTTACTGTGTACTACGGATTGCATTTTACCAGCTTACCTTTCAGTTCATTTCAACTTATTTTCGTGCTTGTATCCAATTAAGGTTCAAACACGCTGTTCTGGACACACACACACACACACACACACACACACCTCAACTACCTAGGGTGTCTGTCCAGGAAAGTGGGTTAGTTGTTAGTCGGAGAGAAGAGGGTGTAGTAGTCTTACACCTACCCATTGAGTCGTTAAAATTCACTCTGGGTAGGTGCCAGTACCGGGCAGCGAACACAGTACCTGCCATCCTTATTTTCTGATGGCTTAACCACGACACAACTGAGGCCGCTGTACCTTTCAAAATTGATTAGCATGTCGCGCCGAAAAACAAACTGATGAATAATTAAAACATGGCTAAGCTTTGTTGATATTTTATTAACAACTGTCGTTAACTAAATCCAGTAGTAAATTGTTTTAAATTTTGTTTAACGACACCACTAGAACACATTGATTTATTGGATGTCAAACATTTGGTAATTTTGACATATTTAGTCTTAGAGAGGAAACCCGCTACATTTTTTCATTAGTAGCAAGAGATCTTTTATATGCACTATCCCACAGACAGGATGGCACATACCACGACCTTTTGATAGACCAGTCATGGTGCACTGGCCGAAACGAGAAATAGCCCAATAGGCCCACTGACGGGGATTGATCAGAAATCGACCGCTTTACCACTGGGCTACGTTCCGCCCCAGTCCAGTAATAGCAAAGCACATTAGGACCATTACCGTCTAAAAGAGGGTCGCCAGCATTTGATACCGCACCAAAGGACCGTGCACTTATTCTTCATTACTTTGATCACAGTTGACTGCGATACTGCGATATATGTCTTCATTTGGTGTATGACTATAACAGTAAATGTTCATTTGATACTCTTAAACAATGTAAATATTAAACAGAGTTCTAAACTGACTATTTATTCTGCGGTTGGCTTTAGAAGCGTATCGATTGACAGATCCAAGTTCATCTCCATAGAAAAAACTAAAAAAAACGTATCCAAAATCACATTTTATGCATTTTGAGAGTAAAATACAATTCTGTCGGTTTAAAGAAGTATTATCAGAAATAGCTTTTGAAAAAAAACCCAGTGTCAAGGTCCGTAGAAACGACATTTGGAGTGTGTGTGTGTGTGTGTGTGTGTGTGTGTATATGTGTGTGTGTGTGTGTTGGGGTGGGGGTGGGGTGGTGGTGGGTGTCACGGCCTCTAGTGAGGGGACAAAAGCCATATTTTATCTCTATTTATAGAGAACAGGACAAAACATTTACATTTTCGTCCTTGAGTAGGGGACACATGCCTTCCCGTGCACCCCCACCCGGTTTCTACGAGCCTGGATTTTCGTAGACAATAGTTAAGATGTTTGCAAAATTATAGCTGAATACTAGTGCATGACTATACTATTGTTGTATTGTTTGGAAGAAATCCTATGAATTTTAACATTAATTCTTATGCTGTATGTATATCCCACAAGTATTTGATGTTGTGAATAATTTTATTTAAATTTCCATCAAGCCTGTCGGCCAAGTCTGATCTGCCTTTCACACCATGGGATTATTTTCATATTTGGACTGGCTCCAAGGTTGTTGTTTTTATTATTATTATTTTTGAGGTGTGTATGTGTGTGTGTGTGTATGTGTATGTGTGTGTGTGCGTTTGTTTGTTTGTTTTTCCCCAAAATAGTCGTAATAGAGCAGTTAATACCACAAGTCCTGTCATTTGTGATAAATGTGACTGTGTTTGCTATACCCCCCCCAAAAAAAAAACCCCCATTAGTTTCATCTGGGCAAAAATGTAAACAATTTTATTTCATCTAGTACCACTATGTCAAGTAGCCTTGTGCTGAAACGGGTCCAGGTCTCCTCATATCTTTGCGCAGTTGTATGTGATACGTGCTCCACTCGACGACGGATCAGTGAGTTAGTTTAAACAATATTTATTGCCGTCAAAATGCGGTTTGGGATTGGCCAACAGGCAAGAGCCTATATTAAGGCCTCTCCCTACATTTATAAATACAAGTTTGATACATCAAGATGACAGAAATAGTATAATAATTTAAATAAATTCAAATTAGCTAAGATGAGAAGAATGGAAGAGAGAGAGAAGAAAGGAAAAATAAAAATAGATAGTTGATATGATATTATTTAGTCACAGTTGGGAAGGGAGAAGGAGGAATAATGAATGGTTAGTTATCGAAACGTTTGCTATTAATTATAAAGTCTTGAACAGATTTAAATATAACACTATTTTCGTGGGTACTAAAATTTGGATCACCAAATAATAAAGTCTTGCAATTAAGATTGTGATATTTTGACAGGTGAGTATTACGAATTACATTATATAGTGGACAATAACATAAAAAATGTTCTGCATCTTCAATAAGATGTCCACAAGTACAAAATGGACTGTCACTTACGTATCTTGCAAATTTATGACCATTTAGATCGCTAGTTCCCAAGCGGAGTCGACTATGTAATATCTGTTGCCTTCTATCACCATCGTAAAAGTAGCACGGTACAATTGGGTCTGATTTATTTAATTCTGATTTAAATCTATTTAACGATGAAGAATTCCTAATATCGGACGTTATATTGTTCCATAATTTAACTGCGGAAGGAAAAAAGGAATTCGCGAAAAGTTTAGTTCGACAAAAGTATATAAGGAGGCGATCTACATTACGAGTGTAATATGGGTTTTTGCAGAAATGGGGCGTGGTAATTGTAATGTCAAGAATGTGGGGAGCAAGTTATTAGAAAGTTTATACATCATACATAGTTTATGGCGACTTCTCCTTTCTGATAAAGATATAAAACCAGTTTCGCTATATAGTAACTCGTGAGATGTTCCCCGAACAGAACCACAAATTGTACGCAAAGCGTCCAAGTATATATTTTCAAGATTGTATGCCTGTTGGAGACTACAATTATCCCAAAGAATAACTCAGTGAGTTGTGTATATGCCTTACTCAGTGATAAGTCTGAGGCCACATACCAGGAACTACTCACCGCAGTGATTGATCGGTGTGAGGAGCTTGGGCATCAACCTGATCCGACCTCCATCATCACAGACTTCGAGAAGACAGCCATCAATGCAGTGAGCACAACACTTGGTGACCATGTACACACACAGGGATGCTTCTACCATTTGACGCAAGCTACCTGGCGGAAGATCCAAAACCTGGGTCTGACTACACTGTATAGATCTAACGAGGACGTGCGACATTTTGTTGGCATGTTGGATGGGCTGGCATTCCTTCCACTCGACTCGGCATAGGCTCGGCATAGGCCATTGTGAAAAAGTGCTTTGTAATTATGTCATGTAGTATTGAATAAAATATTGTTTTATTGAATATGTTTTAATGTTGTTTCGTATTAAAAAGGGGCAAATGTCCGGGGGGGGGGGGGGAATGTCCGGGGAGGTAAATGTCCGGGGGTGGGGGGGGGGGGGGTGGGTCAAGGGTCCTAGGGGCAAATGTCCGGGGGGGGGGGGCAAATGTCCGGGGGGGGGGGCAAATGACCGCAAGCCTGCTGAAACATATATGGCGCACCTGTAAAAAAAAAAAAAAGGTACTCGAATTTTGTGCGGAACTAGGCTACCCATTATCTTTGAAATGAGCAGCTTAACCTGATTTCTGATTCACTTTAAGGGTGAGGGGTGATATTATTTATATGCGTGGTGTATATGTTGATACGCTGCAGGTAAGAGTGTTAGCCACATATGTTACTATTGTCGTCTATGGGATTTGATTTGGTGGTATACACGTTTATGTTTTCGTACGAATGACAAGTCTTCCCGCCTCGCTTGTCTTATAAGGATATACAAAAAAGTCTTCCTTTTTTTTGCAGTTTGATATATATCTTTTTTTTTCATCTGCCAATCGGATCAGATTACAGGAAACCAGTTTTCCTTTCAAGATGGACTCCTATATTTCAACCCACTTAAACTTAAGAGGTTAAAAGCCATTACTGTCGGATATGCGGTTGGCTGATATCGAAACACAATAAACAATATCAACTAAGATTCTTTTTGAAATGATAAATTAATCCTGAAAAAAACCTCTATGAAGAACAATGATGTAAAAAAAGATGTTTGTAAAAAGCAAACGTTCAGGTTGACGAAACATGAAAATAGAATTTGTATTGAAGTAAACACTCATCTGCAACGAACAAGCACGTAAGTATGACCTTAAACTAAATACACGACGCCAACGTTTTCAGGAGTACCATCGAATCGCACTACAGATCCGCAGAATTCATTACCGTCTACGAGAGAACAAAAGTCGGTGGTTTTAAAGAGCTATTAAAACAAAGCTTTGAGCAGAGGGAGGCTTTGAACACAAGAAATGTAGCTCCGAAGATTCAATCAATTGCTTCTGCATCAGAAAAAACACAAAAACACAAGTGCACTGCACTCATTTCCCGTAAGCGTAATCAAAGGACATTTCC
The DNA here is from genome assembly GCF_016097555.1 of Gigantopelta aegis. NCBI lineage: Eukaryota > Metazoa > Mollusca > Gastropoda > Neomphalida > Peltospiridae > Gigantopelta > Gigantopelta aegis. Next base: position 47,648,966 of record NC_054704.1, read on the forward strand.
TTTCATCCTAAAAGTAATCTTTAGCGTCAACAACGATCATTATTTTTCTGAGAGTGCTCGAAGCCGTTCCAATACAGGCGGATACACTCGCAGGCAAATTGCTGCTGTTTAGTAATTGGAAACATTTGTTAGGAAAACCTTACTTCCAATTCAAAATCGTATGGGCATGCGCAGGTGGTATTCAAAGTCATAAGAGTAGTGCAATGTATTGATTTTTGTCATGTCAAGACAGCTAGATGTTTTTCTGGGTTTTTTTTTTTTAGTTAATCGGAAAGGAAAAAGTTGTCATTTTGAAAATTATCATCAAAGTAAACATTTCATCAAACATGACGCACAAATCTCTTAAAACTACAGAGTACTTGTAAGCTCAGCTGTCTTCTATTCGTGAAGAAAAGGGTTTCTTTTAAACAGTAATTTACAAAGCTTTGCTCAATGGCAGATCCAAGAATTTTGAAAAAAGTGTGCGTCAAAAGTAAGCGTCAAGATATATGATTAATGGGTTACCAAGCGTTGAAGTCACGCAGGTTCTTCTGAGGGCGTCCGGATGGAGTTGTTTTTTTCAGAAAAGGGGCTTTCAGCAATTATCTAGTTTAATAGTATTGGTTTTGGTAGAAAAAAGAGATAACTGTTAGACCGCATGTAAAGTTTTCATTTTGTTGCTCTTTGAAATAATTTAAAGAAGAACAACGGAAAATATGGAGAAAAGACAAAAACCCTTCAAAATTCAAGTTCCAAAAGTGATAGCATGGACGGTTGTGGTTTGTTGATATTTTGTTATGTTTTGTTTATTTTTTATCTACAAACACCTTCACAGTATATTTGAACATACAAAACAAAATGCTAAAAAAAATGCAATAACAACTCCAAAACAAACCAACAACATAATATTATAGTAATATATGAGTAATGAAGTTGAATCTATAACTTGCTTTGAAAATGTTCATGAAAGTAAAGTTTGTTTTATTTAACGACGCCACTAGAGCACATTGATTTTTTATCTTATCATCGGCTATTGGACGTCAAACATATGGTAATTCTGACACTGTTTTTAGAGGAAACCCGCTGTCGCCACATAGGCTACTCTTTTACGACAGGCAGCAAGGGATCTTTTATTTGCGCTTGCTACAGGCAGAGTAGCATAAACCATGGCCTTTGTTGAATCAGTTATGGATCACTGGTCGGTGCAAGTGGTTTACATCTACCCATTGAGCCTTGAAGAGCACTCACTCAGGGTTTGGAGTCGGTATCTGGATTAAAAATCCCATGCCTCGACTGGGATCCGAACCCAGTACCTACCAGCCTGTTGACCGATGACCTAACCACGACACCACCGCGGCCGGTGATATATGAGTAATGAAGTTGAATCTATAACTTGCGTTGAAAATGTTCATGAAAGACAAACAATTCATCATTAATGATGATTGTAATCAAAATCCAATTAATATCTTCGTAATAGTATACCCTGACAGGTAGCTCCCGAACCTTTGAACAACCGGATCCAGGTGTTTTTACGAAATCAATTGTAACGTTCAATAAATGCACGACTTTTACAATCGTTGGTTGTTTCTGTAATCGTTATTTATCTGTTTTTCTCCCTACAAATTAACCTTCACCAATTCCACACACTCCTGTCCTCAACAATCAAGAGCATGAAGGCGTCGCTGCATATTTGTGCTCCTTTCATTAAGACACGGTACTTCCCGTCTGCACCCCATTGGCTGTCAGTGATAGATGATATTGGTAATAACGCAATCACGACCTGTAATCGGCAGCACCGGTACGCATTCGTGTTTGCCCATCAGTGGATAATTCCATACGAGAAGTCGGCTTCCGATGTGGTAAAAAAACCCACCTGTCACATCTCGGATACAATCTGTCGGCAAGAAGCGAGCTCTTGCAGGTTCTTCTCGCCCATCGTTCAGTGTGGCGGCAAGCAGCTGACGCCAACCGATGCGTTCAAATCAACCGACGATGACGTCGAACAAAGAACACTGCAAACCGATGTATAGATTAGTTTAGTTCTGATTGAGAAAATGCAATATTTATGCTGAGTGATGTGGGATAATCGTCGGAGAGACATTTTAATTTAGGGGATCATGAATATAAAGAGTGATTAGTATTGATAACGGAGGGCTGTGAGGTCATACTTAAAGGTCAAAGGGCAAACTGTTCAGAAGAGTCATCAATCACACACATATTGTTGGAATACATTTTGGGCCTAAAATGGCCCAAAAGTTAAGTTTAAAACTGGTTTCAGGTAAAATTAATTAGAAATAGGAGCATAGACCGACCACCTCCTGTTCTTACAACGGCTCCAAAAGTCATGGTGGTAATAACGTTTATTTTCATGAATTGTTAAAGGAATTTGTTACAAAATATTGTTTTAGTGAATGTTCTATATATTATTTGCAGACTGTACTCAAGTTTTTGTGTGTTTTTTTACCAATAGTTCTACTCAAACACTCAATCCCATCCCCCAAAGAAAATACCCCCCGCCCCCCCCCCCAACCAACCAACAAAAACCCCCCAAAAACAAAACAAAACAAAAACAAACCTTGACAGATGCCAGTTAGAAAACAAATTTTAAATCACATTTTTAATGTCAAAGTCTAACCTTTTATTTGTAACAGCCAAAACCTGTTTTTATATTTTACAACGTCGTAGAGACTTTTAATATACACAACAGTGTTATAATTAGTATTTTATATATAATTATTATATATCTTGTATATATATATCTATATATATCTATATCTATATATATATATCTATATATCTATATCTATATCTATATCTATATCTATATATCTATATATCTATATCTATATCTATATATCTATATCTATATACATACATATGTATATACATACATACATACATATATATATACAAAGAAAGAAAGAAATGTTTTATTTAACGACGCACTCAACACATTTTATTTACGGTTATATGGCATCAGACATATGGTTAAGGACCACACAGATTTGGAGAGGAAACCCGCTGTCGCCACATAGGCTACTCTTTTACGACAGGCAGCAAGGATCTTTTATTTGCGCTTCCCACAGGCAGGATAGCACAAACCATGGCCTTTGTTGAACCAGTTATGGATCACTGGTCGGTGCAAGTGGTTTACACCTACCCATTGAGCCTTGCTGAGTACTCACTCAGGGTTTGAAGTCGGTATCTGGATTAAAAATCCCATGCCTCGACTGGGATCCGAACCCAGTACCTACCAGCCTGTAGACCGATGGCCTGCCACAACGCCACCGAGGCCGGTTATATACATATACAAATACATACACATACACAGACACATACACATACACATACACACACACATATATATATATCATACTGTCTCCACTGGGTATTTTTGGTGTTGTTTGCGACGATATCTATATCTTGCTGAAGAAACGTTGTTTAGTGAATTTTAATTAATTTTATTTTAGTAGAAAAAGTTCAACTTTTATTGAAATACTGAGAGAATATAAAAAAATCATATTTGTTAGATGTTAATGTTTTTACATTGTTAAGTTTTTAATGTCCGCTCTTTCACTCTCCCTTAATCATCAACTTAATACGCAGCTCTATTCATGCAGACAAAAGGAAACAGTAAAACCAACACGACTTTCGCTTTTTTCCATCTAAATTACTATTTTATTCCTGCACACAATCGCGAAACGGGCGACATCGTGTCAAAGTTATGCTAAATCAGGTTATGATGGAGATTCATCAAGCTCTCCAAACCATGGAATTCAATTTGGACCAATCAATGTATATCAGCTTATTGGTAGTCAAACCAGTGTTCTCCGTCGACCCGAGCGCTTTGGTCGCGACACGGAACCTAACTTGAGCAACTCTGGCCATAAAACTGTCAAACACAATCTTTTGTGTTATTATTATTATTTAGGTTTTTTTGGCAGTGCAAAACGTTACTGATTAGTCCGTGCGCCAGGAACCAATACGCCGAATTACTCGCAGAGTTTAGCAGACGTATGAAGAGGAGGCAGCCAATTGCCAGTCTGAAAAAAAACGCTCCACTTGTTTTTCTTCTAATCTTCTCTCCATCTAAAACGCTGATAGCTGTCTTAGTCTTTTACACTTGTACTGAATGATTTCTTATATAAGGTTTTCGAGTTTCTTTCTACTCCAGTGTGTTTATTGCGTTATTCGTATAGATATTATGGTCTATTATAGTCTTACCGCCTCCTCTAGAGTTCATCTAGCTATGGATTTAAAGAAGATGAAAAACCAACCGTAGATGACAGGACTTTTATAGGTCTGGAAATACTGAATTAAACAGTTTTTTTCAGCATTTAAATTGACCCCCCATACTCCCTCAGACCACAACATTAATTTTGCAGTATTTACTCTTTTTATAAAAAGTTTGTTTTGTTTAACGACACCACAAGAGCAGATTAATTTATTAATAAACGGCTATTGAATGTTAAACATTTGGTAATTTTACAGGCAAAGAGCAAGAGAGAGAGAGAGAGAGAGAGAGAGAGAGAGAGAGAGAGAGAGAGAGAGAGAGAGAGAGAGAGAGAGAGAGAGAGAAAGAGAAAGAGAGAGAGAGAGAGATTCACCCTGCATTATTCTGGAGATATTGTGCAGTTTGTATTGAATAATATCGGAAACTGGTTACTTCGTGGTAACTTCGGACTTTGGTAACTTCGGCCTGGTAACTTCGGACCCGAGTAATCTCGGCCCCAGGTACTTTCGGACCGGTAATCTCGGCCTCTGTATTAATGAAAGCAACTTATATCTGGGTTATACGCAAACGAAAGTTTGTTGTTAAACAATCTGATATTATTATTTCAAGATGAGTTTGTTATTTAATTAAACATTATTATATATTCATTGTACATTTTGTTGTGTATTAGTTAATTAACTTTTAAACATTTATTCTGCTCATACCCCGTCCCCTTCTTACTATGGTTTGATTTGGTAGGTGTTCCGGACTCAGTATCCGTACAAATAATGATGTTGAAGGGTGGCACAACAGACTAAATAAACGTGATCGCCCACATATGCCATTTTATATGCTGATTAGCCTGCTATTCGAAGAGGCCAGATTGGTACCCTTGCAAGTTCGATTGGTGAGCGAGTCAAAACTGAAACGTCACCAAGAAAAAAAAAACCCGGATCTTCAAAGAAAAATCTTTAAGTACTTGGGAAAATATGTGGAAGGCACACGTAGTGCGCTGCAGCTTCTACGTTCATATTCCAACTTAAATGGACCCGTCCGGTAGAATGAGATATGTGGTCTACAATTCTCTGACATCTGCGAACTTTCAGTTTACTTTTAGAAACTGTATGCCTAGATTACTGATTAATAAAAATAGTGCTTAATCGTTTACATAATATTTGATGTTATCACAAATTGTTTTAGTTTATTGTATTGATGTAAGCATATAAATTTAAAAAAACGCAACATTTATTTATTCAGGATTTTACTTTTACATTTGGAATATATATATATATATATATATATATATATATATATATATATGTATATGTATATGTATATGTATATGTACGTATACGTATACGTATACGTATACGTATACGTATACATATACATATACATATATATATATATATATATATATATATATATATATATATATATATATATATATATATATATATATATATATATAGTTGGTTAGTATATATTTTATATTCACGATGCGTAAAGTATGATGATAATTGTCCCTCAGATATATCTAGAGTATGTACTATTAAACTGGTAAAAACTAAATATTTTAAAATGTTTAGAAAAAAAAGATATATATGAAATTGAAACTTCTTGTTTTATTTACTAGAAATAAAATATATGTACAACTGGGTATATGTCCCATACTTTTGGAGAAATATGCGTATTGTAATGAACGTTTGAACTGCATATGCAATAAAATGAAAAAACGTATTTCATTTCAACTATTTTCGTGCTTATATTCAATTACGGTTCAATCACATTTGTTATAGCACACACCTCAGTGGTTAATTGTTAGTAGATATATGTTATTGAGAGTGTTAATGAGAAAAAAGGAGGATGTAGTGGCCTTACATCTACCCGTTGTGCCCTTGTGTCACTCTGGGCTGGAACCGGTACCGAGATGCGAACCCTGTACCTTTCATCCTTGTAAGACCGACGTTTGCTTAGGCACTGCGCCGTCGAGACCAGTAAAAAAATGTCATCGGAATTCCTCTTAACTAAGCCGAATGGGGTCCGAGATTACTCGGGTCCGAAGTTACCAGGCCGAAGTTACCAAAGTCCGAAGTTACCCCTATTCCAAAATTACAACTGCATAAAATATTTTAAGGTAAACAGAACACAAGGACCATTTCAATAACTATTCATAAGAATTTCGTGAATTGAGAAATGAAAAATCCTTTAGCGGTTGGTGGATGAGTGGTTATCCCTTGTTGCTAATCGAAAAGAGTAGCCCATGAAGTGGCAACAGCGGGTTTCCTCTCTTAATATCTCTGTGGTCTTTAACCATATGTCTGACGCCATATAACCGTAAATAAAATGTGTTGAGTTCGTCGTTAAATAAAACATTTCTTTCTTTCTTTCGAAGGCGACCGAATCAAAACTTAAATCCGATGCGAATTTTTTTTGACATGCTCATGTACCACGAAGGTTTCGAGCATGTCCACCCAGGGTTCGGCCTCTGGAAAGCCAGGGGCCCAACTCGGGGCAGAAGCAAAACTTAAAGGCGAGCTCTCTACCACTGAACCTCACGTCTCGCTTCCTTTTCATCCGAGAAAAACACTCTGCTCAAAATGTTTTATCACTAATTGATTCCGTGTCCACCATCATGCGATCGGACAGTTTGGTTTCTATGCGGACCACCTACTTAGACCATCCGAAAATAGTCCAGACACGAACTTTGATGTCTCAGTTCTTCTCCAATAGCATGCAAGACTGTCTTTTGGAAATAATTGTTATATTACTGCCAGACGAAAGAATCACGCAAAAAGCTTCCGTTTAATTTTTAGGATGGCCAAATTACGTGCTCTTATAACCTTTAATTATATCTGAGATATTCTGGCAATGATCGTATGAGATGTAGAGGTTGGAAGAGACTTGAAGAACAAAGAAGCAACTAATAACAAGGAAAATCGTAAATGTCCCCTTCTCACGACTTAAAAAAACCCCTCGGCTTTAAGTACATGTATATTCGTTTTACACCTTGCTTGTATGCTAACGGTTTACATGTAAGCCTACCGTACGTCGCAGACGTACTTCCATATTTAAAACAGAAGAAGAAAAAACGAAATAACAACGACAAAAGCCACCAAAATTAGTAAAATCGTAATTTCTATTTACCAAACTGTAATTTCAGTTTATAAATCATGATTTTGGTTTTTTATATTTTAATTTCGGTTTACTGTATCGACATTTCGGGTTACCAAATCGAAATTTCAGGTTACTAAATCGTAGTTTGGAATTCCTAAATCCGATATAGTAATACGAATTTACGATTTATTTTAGTTTTTAAAGGCATGGAGGCACGACAATTGACCTTATGAATCAGAACGATAAAACCGTAATACATGATCAGGGCCGTATCTCCGCACAAGGCAGAGTCGAATGGGCATTTGACAAAATAGTGCATGATTCCATGGATCTGTCTAGCGCCTCGTCTGGGAGGACAGCCACTCTTGAAGAGATCCTGGATATTTCATCCCTCTTGCATCGCCACAAAGAGGACTTCCACTTCCAGGCTAGGTTTACTAAATCATAACTAGCACCGGAAAGAGCTCATTAAAATAAGTACAGCTGCCATAACAGTGATGATAGCAGGTGTTCGCAAAACCAGTGGCACCCGTCATGAGTACTGCAACCACAGCTGTCAAGTCGGTCACTTCATCTAAAACGATGACAAAATAAGTATGTAAAGATTTCACCAAAGAGATGAAAAAGTAAGCATAAGTTCATAATATGGAATAGCACCAGCCATCATTTGTGGTCAGTGATACATCGTATTTAGTAGATATAGCCTCCAAATGTCTACCATAAAACGATTTGAATGCCCTCAGGAGTTCCTGGACATCATAATCTTGATTAAACAATTAGATGGAACAACTTCTGTGGCAGAATGATATGGCATTGTTTAAAATCTGCATACAATGAGCATGTCCTAAGGTATATTGCTCGACATAAAGGGAACATCCCTGTTGTCATACAGCTTAGTTTGGAGACCAATGTCTCTTTAAATCGCTCAATGCGTAGGTCGAAGTAGGAAACTGATTTAATACATTCAGATGTTTCTTTTATTTCTATCTCTTGCGGATAAATCAATGGAAAACAGTCACGTGTGACCTGAAATGGACACTGTATACCTTGTTCTTCAGCTAAAGTTAGCCACCAGAAGCCATTATGCAAACATTAAACTACATGCAAACTAAAATAAAACAAATTCTTCTGATTTATAGCTACGTAGTCATAATTAAATATCAAAATATCGATAACACGTGGGTGGGATGTGACGACTGTGCATCTCTTGAAATAACGGGGGGGGGGGGGGGGGGGGGGGGGGGGGGGGGGGGAGACGTAGCCCAATGGTAAAGCGCGCGCTTGATGCGCGGTCGGTCTGGGATCGATCCCCGTCGGTGGACCCATTGGGCTATTTCTCACTCCAGCCAGTGCATCTCGACTGGTATATTAAAGTCCGTGGTATGTGCTATCCTGTCTGTGGGATGGTGCATATAAAAGATCCCTTGCTGCTAATCGAAAAGAGTACCCCATGAAGTGGCGACAGCGGGTTTCCTCTCTCAATATTTGTGTTGTCCTTAATCATATGCCTGACGCCATATAACCGTAAATAAAATGTGTTAAGTGTGTCATTAAATAAACATTTCCTTCCTTCCTTCTTCGGCTAACCTTAGCCACCAGAAGCCATTTTGCAAACATTAAACTACATGAAAACTTAAAATCAATTTATAGGTACGTAGTCATAATTAAATATCATAACATCGACAACACGTGGGATGTGTCGACTGTGCATCTCCTGAAATATCATATATTTCGAAACACCTTCAAGCTATATACATAGCCCAGTGGCAAAGCGCTTGCTTGGCGCGCTGTCGGTCTAGGATCGATCCCCGTCGGTGGGCCCATTGGGCTATTTCTCGTTCCAGACAGTGCACCACGACTGGTATATCAAAGGCCGTGCTATCCTGTCTATGGGATGGTGCATATAAAAGATTCCTTGTTACTAATGGGAAAAATGTAGCGGGTTTCCTCTCTAAGACTATATGTAAAAATTACTAAATGTTTGACATCCTATAGCCGATGATTAACAAATCAATGTGCTCTAGTGGTATCGTTAAATAAAACAATCTTCAAGCTATATACTTGCATGCAACATCTTGCGGGTGACGTTTAATAGGTCACCTACTGTGCGGTCTGCTTGCCATTTACTGATAGTAACTCAACGCTGTTTATTATTAAAAACTCGTTGCCCTAAGACATTATGTAATACCGAACCACCAACAAAAGAACAACGTACTAGTAGAATTTTCACACTAATAATCGATACTTTGAAAAACAAAAATCTACTTCCTGTTGCCATTTGCTGCGGATTGGTTTCAACAACTTCGTAGCGGCACAATTATCGCTATTATGTGGCTCTTATGTCACTCACAGAGGAAAGGGGAAAGTAAAAATGTATTTGAGAGTGTGAGTTTGTCCCGGGGGGTTATTCAAGAAGGATTAAAATAGAAGTAAAAGGGTTCGAAAACAAGCTATACAATATCCCAGAGGTGACACTACTCCGTACAGCACGGGGCAGTAGAGTGCTCGCCTGAGGTGCTCTGGTCGAAGGATCGAATGCCCTTGGTGGAAGTCATATTCGCTGATTGTGGTTTTCTCATCCAAAACCAGGGCCCAAATATTTATATAGTAACGATCATGGTGTGTGCTGTCCTACATATAAAAGATCCCATGTTGTTAATGGATTATTTTTTTTTTTTTTAATTATTATTATTATTGTTATTTTTTTTATAAGACTACATGTCAGAATTACTAAATGTTTGACATGCAAATGCAGATGAGCAAGGTGCTGTGGTGTCGTTAAACAAAATAAACTTTAAAGGCATACTGTCACGGATTTAATAATGTAACATTGAGACAGTGAGTAGGAGAAATCGCATGCTTAAAGGCACACTGTCACGGATTTAATAATGTAACACTGAGACAATGAGTAGGAGAAATCGCATGCTTAAAGGCACACTGTCACGGATTTAATAATGTAACATTGAGACAATGAGTAGGAGAAATCGCATGCTTAAAGGCACACTGTCACGGATTTAATAATGTAACATTGAGACAATGAGTAGGAGAAATCGCATGCTTAAAGGCATACTGTCACGAATTTAAGGACCTTATTTCTCTAAAAATGGATAATAATTAAAAATTACATTAATTGTTAGAAACCAAATCTAGCTATCGCATCACCTTAACTGAACCATGATGGAGTGAAATCCATGTCAACCCTCTCGACAATTTTAGTTTTTGAATTATGGACCATTGCCATAATTCAATTATTTTTACAAAATATCATTAATAAATGGAGTATGGTGGTTATGAAGATGGTTGAATAAAGTACATTTAGGGACAAATCAAATTATTTTTGTTTTGATAATAGTTTGTTAGACCATTAAGTAGGTCAGTGGTCTGTGACAATATGCCTTTAAGTGACCAGATTCCAAAAACATTTTCTCACCGAGCATTCCCTAGACGTTAATCAGTGGTAGAAACTGCAAACATCCTAGAGTGCAAACATCGGTGGCAACATTGAATTATTTCCTGTTCCAACCAGTGCTGCACGACTGATATATCTATGGGAAGTGCATAAAATAGATCCCTTGCTGCTAATAAAAAATGTTGAGGGTTTTCTCTGAAGACGTGTTAGAATTACCAAATCTTTGACATTCAGCAGACGTGGCCGGGGCATAGCCCATTGGTAAAGCGCAGTCCCGATGCGCGGTCGGTCTACGATCGATCCCAGTTGGTGGGCGGACTGGATCCACTTTTGCAAAGTATATTACATAAGCCACCTTTTGCAATCAGGACTGCACCAACTACGACGTTTGATACAGACGTTGCAAAACATTAACTGAATTAAACGGCAGATAACCTAGAAATGAGTCCATCATGAGCATTGATCTTATGACACATCAAGGTCGTACGAAGCCTGAAATAACTTAGTGGTGGGGATGGGGGTTGGGTGAAGTGATGTGGGGTGGAGTAATAATATAATCCCAGAACAGTAATGATTAGAGTCTCCCAACATTAACCGTCGTTTCAGCCAGTGCTCCACAAGTGGTGCAACAAAGGCCGTGGTATGTGCTATCCCTTGCTGCTAATCGAAAAGAGCAGCCCACGAAGTGGCGACAGCGGGTTTCCTCTCTCAGTATCTGTGTTGTCATTAACCATATGTATGACGTCATTTAACCGTAAATAAAATGTGTTGAGTGCGTCGTGAAATAAAACATTTCCTTCCCAATACTGACCAATAGAGCACATCTAGTTGAGTATTCGTAAACTACTATTATACCTGCTCCGTCCAAGAAACCATCGTGGTTCGGTCTGTAATGGCTTTTTGTACATGTAGTTTTCTCTCTGACGGGTGTTGGTTTTTGTAAAATAAAAACACGTGTCACCTGTATATTTGATTGATTAGTTAAGCTGTCGTTAAACATTCATTTATTTGTTCATCCGTCCTTCCGTCCGTCCATCCATCCATCCATCCATCTACACTTCCACTGGTGCATTCAGCCACGTGACTTATTTTTAAAGCAGCTAGATTCAGTTTGTTATTTATTTTACATCAGCAGCGAATTTCTTGTCTCGCCATGAGAACCAAAAGTTGAAAGAACAATATTGCCATAGATTAAAGTGACAGACCCTAATTTTTAAACACTACGACGTATTTTTTAAAACTATTAAAGCTGTTTTTGATAATTTAAATTACAAGTATTTACATTTTATTATTTAGCATATTAATTTTCGTTCACCTGAAGTGGTTCTGGTCATCCAGGTTTTTGTAGTACTATAGTACCTCAAAATGTATTTTTTTCATAATTCTAAAAACACACGTTCGTCTGAGAAGTAATGGTTATTGAGACAAGCTCTGGTTATTTGTTAGACGGTATTTCCCAGTTTAAAGGGACATTCCTGAGTTTGCTGCATTGTAAGATGTTTCTGATTAATAAAATATTTCTACGATTAAACTTACATATTAGATATATTTTCTTGTTTGGAATATCAGTGTCTGTATATTCAGTGTGTTTCTGGTCGTCTGAATATTTGTAAGAAGCCCAAACTGGATTTTGTCTTGAAAATGAAAATTTAATCTAGTACAAATATTAGAACGATCAGAAACACGTTTAATATACAGCCAATATTATTTTATGCAGAAAAATATATTTGATATGTGATTACAATCGTTAAGAAGTCTCTGTTAGTCGATAACGTCTTAAAAATTGCAGCAAACTCAGGAATGTCTCTTTAAACATCACGAACTTTAGCTTCTCTCTGTTATAATCTTATCCAAATGTGTTACTGGGGCCTAAGTCACAAAGGTCTCTTACGCTCTGCCAGACAATAAAGCATCCTCTTTGCAATTATTCTTTTAGCATTGCACTGCGATATCTCAAAGTTGCGAGAGTTTAGTAAATTAGGCCCCTGGGGTTTGTAGAGTGACTAAACTTAAAGTCCATTTTTACGGGCTAAAACTAGGGTCAGCGCCTTTAAAATATATTGAGATGCTGTTGAATAAACTTTTCATTCCTGTCCTGTTAGTCCGAATGACACAAAGGATACTTTCAAAGGAAAACCGAGTTCTGTACATCCGAAGTGATTTTGTATAAATAAGTTGGATTTTGTGTTTAATTCTTCTTCTTTTTTTTTACGTAACCACATTTGCACGAACTATTATGTTACCATGGAACTTTCCATGGTTAATCATTTTTTTGGGGGGTATGCAGTGTAAGCTGCATTATTTCCCCGATGTACAGTATTTCAAGAAAGAAGCAAAGTGTTAGAAATGGTAGTTAGAAATACCATGCAGCATATATATTATTATCCTGTTCAATTATTTAGACCCAAAGTTTTTTGCAAATGTTACGTTTATTTTCTATTCGATATTTGTTTCCTTTGCATTTACATGAAAACAAACCCAAACCCCGACAGGTTTTATATACAAATCATCATATAAAATGCACGAAGTTGACTTAATTCCACTTTTTTAAAATCTATGTGTCTTTTGAATGCACGTTATTTCTCCTATAAATAACTAAGGTCATTTGCATATCAAAACATTGGGATCTGAGGCTACGTGAAAGGCCATTATAGCTTGTTTCACTAAATCAAGGTTATTATTGTTTTGCAGTGTGTAACAGCATTGTCTAATCTTTCCGTTAAACTTAGATGTAAACAAACAGAACATGTAACCCTTTCTTGTAGGTGCATTATATTTAATAAATTTAGCTAATGTATTATGTATTTTTATTTTTTTATATCAATTGTATATTAGCATACCATACCTAACCTAACACAACTGAGGTGTAGCACAGTAATAAACACAAATCACCTCACACACCGCAGGAATGTGCTTTCCAAATTTATAAATAAATTTAATGCAGGGCCGGACCCAGAAGACCGGGGGGGGGGGAATAAAATGTCAAAGGCCACCAACATCAAATAATAATAAAAATGTTATTTAATTTGCCTCTAAATTGGGAACTCATACGTATATATATATATATATATATATATAGTATTTAGGGTGGTGCTAGGGGCTGGGGTTTGGGGATTGGGTGTTACATTTGTAATGCGAAAAACCAAAGGGCTATTGTTCGGACTCGTATGGGTTCAACCACTTTTTTATCCCGCAGACACAGCCCTGAATGTTCAAAATACGATAGCATTGCTTGGTCAATAACATCATTATTTCGATCTATGACTGCATGTGCTATTGTAGCAATGTGTAAACCACGTAAAATACAAGTTAGGTAGGGTATATAAATTCACTGAAAATGTATTAGTCGACATTCTTGTTATTGTTATTTGAGGAAAAATATGGGTAAATCGAAAAACACTTCAGTTGATGTAAAATCGTGTATTAAGAACGTTTTCGATTATTTTGAAGATGAATATCAGCGCAGTAGACCTAGGTATGCTTCTTATCGAATTGTCGATCGAGTTGCCGCTGCACTTAAAGTTTCGGTTTCAACAGTAAAAAGAACTGTGAAAAATCTAAGCTCTACGAATCCAAGCACAGAAATCACTGTTACAAAACGCTACCGAAAACTCATCGATTTATTTGATAAAGATGTTATTAGACGACGAGTATACAGATTTTATAGAGAGGGCGAATTACCTACATTACATAAGATTAACGTGGCTTTAAGGGAGGAATGTGGAATCAACATATCCAGATCAACTTTACGAAGAACACTCCATGACCTCGATTTTAAATACCAACATATGTCTACAACCGGAAAAGTTATTTTTGAGGACGCCAATATATCAGACAGGAGACTGTCCTATCTCCATGAAATATCCAGTTTACGAGAACAGGGGTATTTAATAGTGTATCAAGATGAGACCTGGGTGAATGTCAACCACACAACATCCCACCACTGGACAGATATCCACCCGGGCACAAGTACCGCCAATCACCTGCCGAAATCAGACGCTGCTGATCGAGTTCCTAAACTGTTCGGTGACTGGGAAGGGAAAAAGACTTATTATTTGTCATGCTGGCTGTGATAAATATGGATTGATAGATGGCTGTGAATTGATCTTTGGGGCTAAAAAAACAGACGGAGACTATCATGGTGAAGAACAACTTATGTCTTCTCTACCAGAACCTTCCGTTATCGTCATGGATAACGCAAGCTACCACAACAAATTAACTGAGATTACACGATGTCCTGCACTAAACGCTAAAAAGGAAGAAATTCAGTCGTGGCTACGAAACAAAAATATACCTTTTGAGAGTAACATGATAAAGCCAGTTCTTTATGAACTTGTGAAAAGTAACAAATGTGCAAAGCAATTTGTTACTGATGATATTGCTGAACGCCATGGGCACTTGTGTCTAAGACTGCCGCCAAGACATTCTGAACTCAATCCGATAGAACTGATCTGGAGTCAAGTCAAAGGGAACATAGCTCGTCATAATGATGGTAAAATGACCACGGTGCGGAGAGAACATGCACATGCATTGAACTCTGTCACACCTACACACTTCTCTGACGCAGTTAAACATGTAATAAAGATCGAAGAAGATTTTAGAAAACAAAATAGTTTTATAAGAAATAAAATGCCCCCTGTGATAGTCCCCCTTAACGAAGATAGTGATGAAGAAATGAGTTCGTCGACTGATTAAGTTATTTCTCCATACCCATCAGGAGTATTACTTTAATGTATGCATGAACTCTTTAACACCAAAAACAATTTATTTCCATATCATTCACTATCAAA
The DNA here is from genome assembly GCF_016097555.1 of Gigantopelta aegis. Classification (NCBI taxonomy): domain Eukaryota; kingdom Metazoa; phylum Mollusca; class Gastropoda; order Neomphalida; family Peltospiridae; genus Gigantopelta; species Gigantopelta aegis. Next base: position 47,664,474 of record NC_054704.1, read on the forward strand.
CAACCTAACAACTTATAAACTAATCGACTAGAAATGCATATAGACTACACATACATACGAGAGAAATGTTTATTTAACGACACACTCAACGCATTTGATATACGTTTATGTGGCGTCAGACAAAACGGTTAAGGAGCATTATGACAGTGAGAAAGAAACTCGCTACCGCCACATAGGCCACTGTTTCCAATAAGCAATTTTGATAAGCAATAAGGGACGTTTTATATGCACCATCCCATAGACAGGATAGCACATACCACAGCCTTTATACATCAGTTGTGGTGCACAGGCTGGAACTAGACACAACCCAATGGGTCCACCATGTGGGATCGATCAGTCGACCTACAATTAGCGAACGCTTTACATCTGAGCTACGTCCCGCTCCATATACAAAAGAAGCCTTAAGTGGGGTTGGGGTTGTGCAGAGGGTCACACCTCCACCAATCGCATGCATACCATATTCTTCTCTCTCTCTCCCTATAACCATATAACCACAGATTAAAATATGTTGTGTGCGTCGTTACATAAATGACGTCTCTCTCTCTCTCTCTCTCTCTCTCTCTCTCTCTCTCTCTCTCTCTCTCTCTCTCTCTCTCTCTCTCCCTTCAGGGCGCGCGCTTGTGTATTCCACAATATAATTATAATATTTGATACATATTTTGTTTTCAAACTGAGGTTTTGTCACTTGAACTCCCTACCTGAATCCGCGCCTGCTTCATGTTTACAGATATTTTCTTAAAGGGACATACCCTAGTTTTTAAACACTAAGGAATATTTTTTACTATTAGAGCCGTTTTTGATAACTGAAATCATACTTTACTTAGATTTTGTTGGTTAGATTATCTATTTCTGTACATTCGAAGTGTTTTTGGTCATCCCGGTGTTTTTAATATCACAAAATGCATTTCTCATATTTTTAAAAACGCACGTGCGTCTGAGAAATAACAGTTATGCAGTCGAGTTTTAGTCTTACCTTTAGAGGGTATTTCACAATTTCAAAATCACAAACTCATTTTTCACTCAATTGTAACTTTATCCAAATGTTTTACAGGTTTGTAGATTAACTAAACTTAGTGTGCATTTTCATGGCTTGAAACTAGGGTCTGTCCCTTTAAATATAGGTCATACTACGATTTGTGCGGATAGGATGATAGAACCGAACATTAGTTTGAAACGCACTATAGGAGAAATAACGTGCATTCAAAAGACACAGAGATTTTTAAAAAGTGGAATTAAGTCAACTTCGTGCATTTTATATGATGATTTGTATATAAAACCTGTCGGGGTTTGGGTTTGTTTTCATGTAAATGCAAAGAAAACAAATATCGAATAGGAAATAAACGTAACATTTGCAAAAAACTTTGGGTCTAAATAATTGAACAGGATAATAGGTGGTTTTAAGTATTAATATAAAGTATAGAGCAATTACAATTTTCATGGTCGTCAGGTATTATATGTTTCAGTATAATAAACGGACTTTTCTTACAGCTACCATTAATGCGAATTTTAGGCCTCACTTGAACTAATTAATTTTCATTGTGATCCTTCACATAAAATTGTTGAATATCATTAACGCTGTGAAAAGTATTACTTGATCTACATTGCACGACACGACAAACGGGATATACAGAAAATAATCTAAGGCTTAAGAATATTAGAGAAGGTATGGACTTTTGTTTAAATTAAAGGAAATATTGTGAATTTGTAAGATGTTTCTGACTAATGAAATCGTTTAAAGAGAGAAACCCTAGTTTTTAAACACTACAGCATATTTTTCACTATTAGAGCCGTTTATGATCACTGAAATCAAACATTACTTATATTTTGTTCTTTAGATTATAAATTTCCGTAACCGAAGTGTTCCTGGTGTTTCTAATACAAAAGAAATGGGTTTTTTTCCCATATTTTAAAAAATGCACGTGGGTCTGAGAAGTAGCGGTTTTTTTTATTTGAATTCAAGTCTATTTTTAAGGATATTTCCCGGTTTCAACGTCAAAGACTGATCTTTCAGTATATTGTAACTTTATCCAAATGAGTTACTGGTTTGTAAATTAACTAAACTTGGTGTCCATTTTTTTTTTACGGGTTAAAACAACGGTCTGCGCCTTTAACGACAAAAATTACACGTTAAATATATTAAGAATTCATTATCTGTGTATTCAGTGTGTTTCTTACCGACTTAATATTTGTGAGTAGCTCAATCTGGATTTGGTCTCCAAATATTTTTGTTCGTACAACAAAATATAATGTATTAGGATATAAAAAGAAGTTTGACCTAGTGCAAACACTAGGAAGGAAGTGTTTTATTTAACGACGCACTCAACACATTTTATTTACAGTTATATAGCGTCAGACATATGGTTAAGGACAACACATATATTGAGAGAGGAAACCCACTGTCGCCACTTCATGGGCTACTCTTTTCAATTAGCAGCAGTGGATCTTTTATATGCACCATCCCACAGACAGGATAGCACATACCACGGCCTTTGATGTACCAGTCGTGTTGCACTGGATGGATCGAGAAATAGCCCAATGGGCCCACTGACGGGGATCGATTCGGTCCCGCGCATGCAGAAAGATATATTTAATATTTAATTAGGGCCTACAATCGTTATAAAGTTTCTGGTAGTCGGCCACATATGAACAATTGCAGCGATCGCAGAACATAAGAGTCATTTTAAGCTATATTCACCCCTTCGGAAGGAAGGAAATGTTTTTTTACGACACACTCAACACATTTTATTTTCGGTTATATGACGTCGGACATATGGTTAAGGACCACACAGGTATTAAAAGAGGAAGCCCGCTGTCGCCACTTCATGGGCTACTCTTTTCAATTAAAAGTAAAGGATCTTTTATATGCATCATCCCATAAACAGGATAGCACATACCACGGCATTTGATGTACCAGTCGTCGTGCACTGGCTGGATCGAGAAATAGCCCAATGGGTCCACTGACAGGGATCGATCCCAATCACCCCTTAGGATTCAGACACAATGTTCTGTATGTACATTTTTCACCTACAGTGGAGAGTGGCGGTAAAAATAGAATAATGCGAATGGTCCATTCTAAATAGTTATATAATACCAGTATAGAACACAACCTCTTTAAACCGGATACCCAGTAAACCAGACTGTTTATTACTTGATTCCGTGGGTGCCCGGTTTAGTGAGGTTTCACTGTATACATATATGACATGCCCTCTCCCGCGCCTGTTTCTATGGGAACGTATTTCACAATATTTAGAAAGACAGTTTAATTTCCTTTTGACAATTATTATTATTCAATTAAAATCCACGATGTTTTTGCGTGTCGTTTCCAATGTCGCGCACTATAAATATCAATTTTAAGAAAGTCAGTTTCCCCGATGTTCACACGCCTTTGTGCAGCTGCGTAAAGCGAGTGCAAGTAACGGTGCATGGAGCGGATAACCTTGCTGTGAAATAAATTAAGCTCGGCTTTCATCTTGTTACTGATAATGATTTTCATCATTAAAGCAACATCATCCAGTTTACCGAATCTCCACTTTGATATTTGAAGAAGACATAGCTCAATATGACAGCTCAAAACGAAAGTGATTATGATTAAGATGCTTCGAATGACTACGAAAATAAATAAATTAGTATTCATTGGCGTAGCCAGGATTTATATTGGCAGGAAGTTCTAAACTGGAAAGGAGGGGGGAGGGGGGGGGGAGAGACTTTGTTTTTACACGTATTATGAGGTGATAAATATAAAATATAGTGGGGAAAAAAGAGGTGTGATTGAGGTGGGGGACCATGGCCGCCATGTCTCCTTAGTTACGTCAGTGTGTCCGTATTTGCTTCACAGAACGGCCTCGCCTTCTGAATGTCAGATACTGTGTTTACAGGGGCGTATCGTGATCTGGACCTGGGGGGAGGGGAGGGGAGGGGGTCGAACATGAACCAAGTAAACCCTTTTTGTTTTTGCACCACCAGAAACTCCGGGGAGGGGGGTCGTCCGAATCCCCCCACCCCCCCCCCCCCCCCCCAACCTACGCCCCTGGTTCACATCCCTTTACCGGTTCCTACCTAGCAGGAGTTCAACTCACTGGGAAGATGTAAGGTCACCACACCTAAAACAAATGTCTGACTATCCACTGCATTAACAAGAAACTCTTAACCCATTGTCATGCACATACAGCCCAGATAGCTGACGTTAGTAGTTCAGAACAGCGTGCTTGAACCGCAATTGGATATTAGTACAAAAACCAGGTCATAAATGTCATGCAGACGATTCAGGTAAACAAAAGTTGTAATACTCCTGAAACGCGCACTTATTTTTGTCTTATTTTTTTAAAGACCTTTTTGAGCCACTTACACACACGAGTCCGATCATAAACATATGGGTGTGTATAGAAATTCAAATCCCAAGAAATGACTTGTACCGTGATAAGAGATTGCCGTTAAAACGAATGCAACAGAACTAGAAACACTATACACTGTAAAAACTGGAACGTGAACCTTTAAGAGAACTCCAGAATAACCCTGCTGACTGCAGTTAACAGAAATCCGCGCGGTTAAAAGTACAGATTCGTGCTTAATTGACAACAGGCGGTTGATGTGCAGTTGAACTTTATTCCATCGGAGTAAAAAAAAAATCTTTTTTTCTTTTTCTTTTTCAGCTTGTTTGTTAGATATTTCATGAACACAACCAACCATCTTTTTTGATTCTCTATCCAGCAGAGATTTCTTTTGCCTTAATAAAGATAAAAACATATGTAAAAGTACATGACGTATACTGACTAGTTTGTATCATCCCCATCCCTCCTGCAAAAAGTTAAAGTTTGTTTTGTTTAACGACAACAATAGAGAATATTGATTTATTAATCATTGTCTTTTGGAAGTCAAACATTTGGTATTTTTTTTTACATATAGTCATAGAGAAGAAACCCACTACATTTTTTCAATTAGTAGCAAGGGATCTTTTATATGCACCATTTCACAGACAGGAAAACACATACCTCGACCTTTGACATACCAGTCGTGGTGCACTGGCTGGAACGAGAAATAGTCCAAAATGAATCGCGGATCAGGCGAACGCTTTACCACTGGGCTGGGTCCCGCCCCTTTCCTGTAATGTACAGTTATTATATAAGATGCGCATTTTTCTTCTTCTTCTTCTTCTTCTTCTTCTTCTTCTTTTTTACAAATCAATTAGGGCACTGTGCGTACTTTTCTCCTCTTCACCAAATCCATCCTCCGTAATTTACTCATTATTTTAGCCAGTTAATGCATTCGTCCATTATGGGCGAAACCAACAGGTGTTTCCTCTCCCATACAAATTGGACGCACGACCAGAAGCTTTTGGCGACCCATTCCTTGCTCTAATTATATTGAAACATGTTCCTTGATCCGGCTTGATATAGCCCCCGGGAAAAAGGCATCAAAAACCCATGCCACGCGAGTACTCTACATACGTCGTTTCAAGTCGCGGCCATAAACACACACGATAGTCACATTCGTTTCGATTTAAGACCTTTTTTTTTTTTTTTTTTTTTTTTTTACGATATGTCATTTGCGATATCCGTCATATCCGCAGTCGCACGCTAGATTAGAGTCGGTGTATACACCCAGCTTCCCGTCGGCTTCCCGAGATGACTGTAATGATGTCCTTTTGTTTCGTTTTTAACAACGAAAGCACACAAGAAAGAATGAATGTTTAACGACACCCCAGCACGAAAAATACATCGGCCACTGGGTGTCAAACCATGGTAATGCAAACAAACAAGGCGATGATCAACATCAATACAAAAATTCAAGATTTAAAGAAAAACAGTGTAAAGAACCGTGCCAAAACACAAATATCACAGATAAGATATTGACTTTTACTCAAAATTTCAATTTGTGCTCTATTGGCCATTCTCAAAGAGAATGTTACACCCCAGCACCACAGTGAGGTTACAGCACGCGCATGGGCTGTTAACAACGAATGCGCTGAACTGTTTTTCAAAGATTTATATTTTTTTACAGCATAATAGTTGAATGTTTTATATTTTTTGTAGTCATTGTAATATGCTGTCTAAGATGGAAATGAAAATAAATATGGAATGTCGTTTTTGTGTGTTTTTTTTACATTATTTCAGATGAAGAATAGTCTGATGTCATGTATTAGGACAAACAAGAGTTTTTGAACACGCAGAATGTTAAATTGATAATGTATTTTTTCACTCTGGCGTATTGTGACAAAGCATGTTTAACTCGAAAAGAAAATTACGTACATTAAGGTAATAGGGTGGTTTAAAGGGATTGCTATGAGTTGCCATAGTTACGATGTTGACAACTAACAGATATATTTTAATGACTTAAACTGCATATTAAAAATAGTTCTGCATAAAATATCATTTGCTGTGTTTTTGATCGTCCTAGTGTTTGTCAAACTTCATTTTATTTCCTAATATATATTTTGTTTATCAACACATTTTATTTACGGTTCTATGGCGTCAGACATATGGTTAAGGACCACACAGATATATAGAGAGGAAACCCGCTGTCGCCACTTCATGGGCTGCTCTTTTCGATTAGCAGCAAGGGATTTTTTTTATATGCACCATCCCACCGACAGGATAGTACATACCACGGTCGTGGAACACTGGCTGGAACGAGAAATAGCCTAATGAGCCCACCGACGGGGATCGATCCTAAACCGACCGCGCATCAAGCGAGCGCTTTACCACTGGGCTACGTCCCGCCTCAACAATATTGGGAGACCAAACCAGCTAGTTATAAACAGCATGGCGACTAGAAACACACTGAATATACAGCCATTGATATCCTAGACAAGAACAGCTAGTTATAAACAGCATGGCGACTAGAAACACACTGAATATACAGCCATTGATATCCTAGACAAGAACAACTAGTTATAAACAGCATGGCGACTAGAAACACACTGAATATACAGCCATTGATATCCTAGACAAGAACAGCTAGTTATAAACAGCATCGCGACTAGAAACACACTGAATATACAGACATTGATATCCTAGACAAGAACAACTAGTTATAAACAGCATGGCGACTAGAAACACGCTGAATATACAGACATTGATATCCTAAACAAGAACAACTAGTTATAAACAGCATGGCGACTAGAAACACACTGTATATACAGACATTGATATCCTAAACAAGAACAGCTAGTTATAAACATCATGGCGACTAGAAACACACTGAATATATAGCCATTGATATCCTAGACAAGAACAGCTAGTTATAAACAGCATGGCGACTAGAAACACACTGAATATACAGGCATTGATATCCTAAACAAGAACAGCTAGTTATAAACAGCATGGCGACTAGAAACACACTGAATATACAGACATTGATATCCTAAACAAGAACAGCTAGTTATAAACAGCATGGCGACTAGAAACACACTGAATATACAGACATTGATATCCTAAACAAGAACAGCTAGTTATAAACAGCATGGCGACTAGAAACACACTGAATATACAGGCATTGATATCCTAAACAAGAACAGCTAGTTATAAACATCATGGCGACTAGAAACACACTGAATATATAGCCATTGATATCCTAGACAAGAACAGCTAGTTATAAACAGCATGGCGACTAGAAACACACTGAATATACAGACATTGATATCCTAAACAAGAACAGCTAGTTATAAACAGCATGGCGACTAGAAACACACTGAATATACAGGCATTGATATCCTAAACAAGAACAGCTAGTTATAAACAGCATGGCGACTAGAAACACACTGAATATACAGGCATTGATATCCTAAACAAGAACAACTAGTTATAAACAGCATGGCGACTAGAAACACACTGTATATACAGACATTGATATCCTAGACAAGAACAGCTAGTTATAAACAGCATGGCGACTAGAAACACACTGAATATACAGGCATTGATATCCTAAACAAGAACAGCTAGTTATAAACAGCATGGCGACTAGAAATACACTGAATATACAGACATTGATATCCTAAACAAGAACAGCTAGTTATAAACAGCATGGCGACTAGAAACACACTGAATATACAGACATTGATATCCTAAACAAGAACAGCTAGTTATAAACAGCATGGCGACTAGAAACACACTGAATATACAGACATTGATATCCTAAACAAGAACAGCTAGTTATAAACAGCATGGCGACTAGAAACACACTGAATATACAGGCATTGATATCCTAAACAAGAACAACTAGGTTTAGTATGCAATTTTGATCGTTAAACTATTTTATTAGTCAAAAAGATCTCACAATGGCAGTAAACTCAGGACAGTCTCTTTAACATTTATATATATATATATATATATATATATATTCATTCCTTCCCAATAGTTTTGTGTGTACAAAACCCCGATGTGCACACTGTATGAGTCCGCGTGTTTCTAAAAATAGTGTCCATACCGTCCATATATAAATCAACGTGACGTTTAATGAAATAAATCATTAGACTCCGCAAGGTTTATTATTATTTTCATCAGATGTTCTGTGTATTTGTGTTGGAGTGCCAGTATGTATAATGGCTACTCAGTGGTTTTGAAGATATTCGATGTACAACATTCCTGCTAGAAACAATGCAAATCTGTCTTGGAAGGAAGGAAGAATTTTTTTTATTTAATGACGCACTCAACACATTTTATTTAGGGTTATATGGCGTCGGACATATGGTTAAGGACCACACGGATATTGAGAGAGGAAACCCGCTGTCGCCACTTCATGGGCTACTCTTTTCGATTAGCAGATAGGGATCTTTTATATGCACCATCCCACAGTCAGGATAGTACATACCACGGCCTTTGTTACTCCAGTTGTGGCTCTGGCTGGAACATATCTGTCTTGAAGACAATATGGACTCTACTGTCCCCTGTACAATGAACAAAGTAACAATTTCATGTCAAACTGTTTACATCTAAATTATAAAATGATCTTATTGGGAAATCCAGAATTTAGTGAACAAGAACATGAATAAATGATTATAACTACTTTAATAACTGCTACTAAACGTTTGGCTAAAGTTAACACACTAATTTTATGCTAGAAATTCCCCAATTCAATGTAAATGTTTCTACTCGCTATACCCACTCCCTTTTCTCTACCCCTTCTCTTTCTTTCTCTCTCTCTCTCTCTCTCTCTCTCTCTCTCTCTCTCTCTCTCTCTCTCTCTCTCTCTCTCTCTCTCTCTCTCTCTCTCTCTCTCTCTCTCTCTCTCTCTCTCTCTTTGTTCAAGTCTACTATGTAAGTCTGTGTTATTTAAACATGTGTCCGCATGCAAAATGTAGGCAGAGGTCTTAATATAGGCTAAGCCTGTTGACCAATCCCAATATGTTTTTATCAAATAAATATTGTTTAAACCAGGTCAGGTCAGGTCATAGGGCTTTACGTGCACATTCAGAGCAAGCTGTTGGCCGGCTCCTCTGTCCAGGACAGGAAAGGTGTGTGTGTGGGGGGGGGGGGGGGGGGGGCGCCTGCACTGGCAGGCGCATATGAGCTCCAGCAGCCCGACCGTGGTCGGTAGCAAGGCGGTGTGTGTGTGTGTGTGTGTGTGTGTGTGTGTGTGTGGGTAATGGTGCTATGGGATTTTTAAACCAAGAGTATAATTGTTTAAATTACATAAAGATTCATTCACCATGATATATACTCTTATCTCATGTAAGCATTTTAAAGGGCCGATAGCTCACGTTCGTATGGATTATGGTCTTAATCAAATTTCTATGACAATAGTGTTCAAATTACAGAGAAAATGCGAACGTATCGTAGCTACGCATATAAATCTATATTCATGATCATAAACAAAAATGGAGTTTTAACTCTTTGCAATCTACACAAAGTTACAGCTTGGAGATCGGACTATATATTAATAATAAGGGGACAGAGCGAAATGTCAACACCACTATATACAAACTATGTCACCGTGAAAAATGAAATAAAACTGAAAAAAGAGAAATTATTTCGTTTTATATTAAATCCCCCCACAACCCCCCAATAATAACCCCAAACAAACAACAACAAACAAACAAGCAAAAAAAAAAGAGAAAAAAAAAAAGAAAAAAAGAAGCAGTTGAAAAAACAATCTAAGCAAAATTAGCTCCACTATTACATGTGGATCCAGCAGCAGCCCGTTGGAGCTCATGTCCAGTTGACCTTTCATTCGACCAATCAAAACCTTACTTGCAATATCATGCCAGTGATTTGAAAAGAATTTGAAAACATTCGGGATTATGCCGAGGGTATACGAAATGATTCGGGTGAATTACGAAGTATGCCGGAAACTAATTGCAATATAAAATTTTATATAAAATTCGTTTCAAGACAAAAAAAAATCCGTGATGGTATAGCCATAACATCTGTTTATACTAGTATACAATTCAGAGTTTATTACTGCACTTTTCCCCCTGTTTTTTTTCAATGTTGAAATAGACCAACAAGTTCGCCTATTGCATAAATAGTCTCGCCCGATATATTTAGAATTTGTATGCTCCCGAATAACGCAATGAAAGGCGAAGTGTAATTGGTCGATATTTAAAATTGTTATTTATAAATGAAATGTCATCTGGACATGGGAATCCACGCAATGCTGGTAGACCCAGTAGAGCTAATTTTAATCAGATTGTTGAAAAAGCCTTTAAAACTCATATTGTTGTTACAAGTCGTTAAATGTTGCACGAATAAAATGATATCAAACGTTCACTTAAAATTTTTTTACGTCCAACACGAAACGAATTCCGGAACCGTTCAATGGAATCCGAATACGACATGCCGCAAATGGCTCCATCGTTTCGCCAATCAAGGAGATGAGCAAACTTTGCGGGCTTGTCATTCGGTCTCGACAAATAGAAGTCATTCGCCGGCGACTCGCCTCTTGCGAATGTTGACGAGAGCCACGTCTATCTAATAAACGTGTTCAGCATTGTTAGTTAAACAGATTGACAACAATGGATCTTCAAAAGCGACCCCAAAAAACAACATGGACGATCAGCTGGCGAATTTCTCTCAAACATTTAAAAACTGCGCGCAAATATTTGTGAAGCAAGACATTTGAAATCTGACACAATTTCGCAACTTTTATGAACAAGCAATTGTTAGCAGAGTCAATAACCGGTGCCTTGTAATTTTGCCGTTTCCATTATGTAAACCGCCATGTTGAGTCACGTGTCATGAGGTTCTCCGAAGGTCATGGCGGAATTAGTTAACGCAAACGAAGGCCTCTAATTAGAAGCGGGATGGGGAGCACTTGAACATGGCATGTTTACAAGTGGTCTTTTATAAAGAGGCGAGGGAATTCCCTGATATGCATGCCAATATATTTTAATGTCAGTGGGTGTTTTGTCGTTCATTTCTGATATTGCAATTTTCTTTCATAAAACTCGAGAGCCGAAATGAATTTCTTGACATTAAAATGTCTTCCTCCAACTCTTGTTGATATTTCGTTTTTGCCAAGAAAAATAGTAAATGTAGAAATACAAAACATATTTATAGATCACAATTATATTTGTACTCTATTTTAAACTATATATATATATTTTAGAATATATCTAAATTTAGTTATATATATCATGGGTATAATGGCGTCAACGTAAACCTGCATTATTCAAAGACCACGACACTCATAAAACATAACGGTAAATATAACGTTCTATGTCTTCTGATGCCTCGCCTGAGGTCTTCCAAGGTGCACAGACTCGTTATCCACCGGATAATTCACGTTTCAATCAGAAGTGTTATCCTTCCTGATGAGAACTGTGTGTTACTCTGTCTACTGATGCCTCGTCTGAGGTCTTCCAAGGTGCATAGACTCGTTATTCACCGGATAATTCACATTTCAATCAGAACTGTGTGTTATCCTGTCTACTGATCAGAACTGTGTGTTATTCTGTCTACTGATCAGAACTGTGTGTTACCCTGTCTAGTGATCAGAACTGAGTGTTTCCCTGTCTACTGATCAGAACTGTGTGTTATCATGTCTACTGATCAGAACTGTGTGTTATCCTGTCTACTGATTAGAACTGTGTGTTATCCTATTTACTGATTAGAACTGTGTGTTATCCTATCTACTGATTAGAACTGTGTGTTATCCTGTCTACTGATCAAAACTGTGTGTTATCCTGTCTACTGACCAGTAAGAGGAATAGCTATTTAGTGACAACACATTTCTCCACAGAATCCAGAAGCTGCTGATTTAAACAATGTGCTGGGGTGACTTTTGAAAAACAATGCTTTTCTTTAAGCCTACGAATATGGATCAAGTACATTTCACGTTGCCATCATCATATCCTGCTTTTAAATTTAAAATGTATCTTCGTACTGTTTAGGCAGGTCATCCTGGACACATAGCTCGGCTGTCAAGGCTGTCTTTCTAGGATCAGGGGTTAGTGGTTCTTGGTACATGTAGTTAATGAGAAAAATGGCCGGTAATACAAAGCGAACCCTATACCTGCCAGCAACAAAGCTAATTGGTTAACCACAATGTCATACGATTTTCATTTTATTTATCAATTTTGTGCTTATATCCAATTAAGGTTCAAGCATTATTTGTTCTGGTTATACACATTTCATGCTGTCATCACTGCTGCCTCCTGTTTGTGTTTTTAAATTTATTTATTTTTGGATTTAGGCACACCTGAACACACATCTCAGCTATCTAGACTGTTATCCCAGAACAAGGAATAATGGTCGATTATTGTTAATGGGGGGGGGGGGGGGGGGGGGGAGAGAGAGAGAGAGGGGGGGGGGGGGAGTGGGAGCGGGAGGTTAGGGGGAAGGAGAGAAGGGGTAGAGGTGTTCGGTCTTCAACCTCCTCACCGTGCCGAGATAAAACTGGGTGGGAGACGATTTTGGGAGACGAACTCGGTACCTACCAACCATTGAAAAATGTTTTTTTTTTCCTTATAGACAATGTACTATTACACACCGATATTATGTACTGATTCCGAGCGCAACAGGCGATTCCTCCATAGTTGTGTCCGCATACCAGTCAGACTAATTGTAATGTTAGTCCAAACCTTTCAAAGTCTTGCCGGAGACCAAACGAAATCAGTGATGCAAGCTACGGCTGGAGATATATGGCTTTAGGATCCAATTGAATTCATTAGGCTTGTTATTTAATTATTGAACACGAACCACTGGAAGGCATCCACATCAAGTTTAGTTATTTCCTACACCTCCCAGCTAATGAAATGACCGCTACTGTAATAACTCGAAATCCCCCCAAGTAGAAATATTTCCGGGAAATTGGTCTTCGCCACACATTTTGATACTTATGTGATCTGGGTGGGTGTTTTTTTTTTGTCTTGATGATGGATATCAAATCCGTATGGTTATGAAAGGTTTCATAATATTTTGAATCGTGATTTTAAAAAAAAACCTGTGGAAAAGTACAAAAAAACATTGTCAGTTGATGCAGTTCCTAATTGTGATATTATACAGAAAATTGGTAGCTTTTTTTAATAATAGCATTGAATGATGGAGTGTTAGCACAAAACAGGGAATATTGGGAAGCTAGAATACAGCACTGAGTAACAATCTTTAGCACCAGACATAGAGTAATAATAATAGAATAAGATCCTGAAAGTAAAATGCTGAAATAAAGCCTTAAGTAATGGGATGCTAACATAACCACTGAATAATGTAATGCAAGAATACAGTTTAACGAATTAATGAATGCTGACATAAATCATTGGATATTAAAGTTTAACATTAAGCAGAGTAACGAGATGGTATTAAAATCAAACACCGAATAAGAGAATACCAAACATTTAGTAGCAAAATATTGACATCAAGTATTGAAAAATACATTTCTAGTATTATAATAATACGTAACGTAATGCGAAACTAAAACATAAAACTTAACTACCATCAAATATTGCACAATAACAATTGAATTTTGCAAAATAAATATTACCTAATTGAAATAAATTTGTTTTGTTATTTGATTTTTTTTTTTACCGATCATTACTGTATTTAGAAGAGGATATCGAATTAATTTTTTTTTTACATATGTACACTTAAATGATTCCATTAAATTGAAAAAGTTTATTTTGTTTAACGACACCACTAGAACACATTAATTTATGAATCATCGGCTATTGGGTGTCAAACATTTGGTAATTTTGACATATATTCTTAGAGGAAACCCGCTGCATTTTTTTCCAATAGTAACAAGGGATCTTTTGTGTGCACCATCCAACAGACAGGATACCACATACCACGGTCTTTATTATGCCATTCGTGCTGCACTGGCTTGGACGAGAAATAGCCCCATTAAAATTAATGAACAGGATACATCAACATTAAAAAAAAATGTTTGTAATGATCGCTGTCAGGAAAACATTACGGATTACAGTGAACATTTTAATGGACTCTAACCAACATGTTTCTTAAAACACATATTAACCAGCCAACGCTGTTGGACACGAAACTGGGACATTTATCTCCGAGTCTTTAACGTCCACGATGACGCGGCCATCACATTGTCCCCATAAAGCTGCGACACGTGTAAATCAGCGTCGAACGGCCAGTGAAGCACTTCCATGATCCGCACTGCGAATGTCATCACAGTGCATTAGTCTGACAGGCAGTAACGCCGGGGTGACAAGAGGTGCTAACACGAAGAGCCCGTGTCCAATCGGAAACAACAGTAATCCAGTCCTTCTAGTTTGCTTCTATATGGTCCGAGTCTGACTTTTAATTAGCCGTCAATATCTCCTTCTCCTTCTCCTTCTCCTTCTTCTCCTTCTCCTTCGTCTTCCCAACAGCTAACATATGACTCATCGTTTTGGGTACAGTTTCCAGGCTTGGTGCGTCAAGATACCGAGGATAGTCGATTTAAAGTCCCGCGCGTAAATTAACGACGACTGGACACAAGGAGAATTTAGAGGCCTGCCCGTTGTAGAGGAATGTTCTCAGTAAATATCATTTTTCCATAGGATCCATGACAGGTCCTTGTCACCGATACTCAATTGATTTCAAAGATTCCACCGAAACGAGCTATTACTGTCATGGGTTTGAAATATCTGAAGGACTGGAGTATCTGTAGTGCATGTAACATGTGCCATCTTTGGGAGCATTGATTTGTAAGGCGGATTTGACACATATTATAAAGTGGTGGTGGTGATGGCGGTGATGATGGTGGTGGTGGTGGGTGCTGGCACAGACGATAAGACCATGTCATCAAGAGTTTTGTTTTTAAAATAATGTTTTAACAATAAAAAGACAAAGTGTCAAATTTAGAAAAATAGGTGATCATGACGCGTTTATTTTGATACACGTATACATTTTATACCTGGACAAAATAGAAAATATCCGCGTAGATAAATTGTCGTTGTATTTTGTAAGTTATTGAGCAGGACCGTAGGAACGATATGTCAAGTGGATGGCACGCTTTATTCGAGAAGGTGGGGCAAACACATATAGTAAAACCGAAAACCTAAATGGTTTGGACTTCTCCCTTTCCGCCTCGCAGTTCCTACGTCCATGTTATGGGATAAATATATTTTGTACATTTGGCCTAAATTGTACAATATACAGATCGAATCCATCGCACGTGCCCCCAATATACTACGAAGGAAGGAAGGAAATGGTTTATTTCACGACACACTCAACACATTTTTTTTACGGTTATATGGCGTCGGACATATGGTTAAGGACCACACAGATATTGAGGGAGGAAACCCACTGTCGCCACGTCATGCGCTATTATTTCTATTAGCAGCAGTGGATCTTTTATATGCACCATCCCATAGACAGGATAACACATACCACGGCATTTGATGTACCAGTCGTGGTGCACTGGCTGGAGCGAGAAATAGCCAATATACTACGAATGCTCACGGCTGAAATGAATAAAATGCTTGTCTGCCGACACTCTTGTAAATTGTATATTTAGCTGTTTTTAACAGTCAATCATATGACAATTGTGACCTTTGGTTACATCTGTCTTGGCCGCCCACTGACTTCCCTTTAGATGTTTTATATGTATTTCTCCAGAGACCAGACACCACGTGCCACGTGTTGAAACAAGCCACTAACAGAAATAATATTCATGCTGCATACTCACATTTGGATATTGTCGGTCACCCTCTCCCTCCCCAGATCCTCCATCCATTCCTTAGTGCACATCTGGTATTTCCTATTTAGATATAAAGTGAGATTGGTCTTAATAGCCGTCCTGTAAGTTATAAGTCCACGTGCAAAGCAAATTAAAGGGACATTCCTGAGTTTGCTGCAATTTTTAAGATGTTATCGACTAACAGAGACTTTATAGCGATTGTAATTACATATCAAATATATTTTTCTGCATAAAATATTAGTAGCTGTATAGTAAACGTGGTTCTGATCGTTATGATATTTGTACTAGGTTAAATTTCATTTTATTTCCTAAAAAACATTTTTTCGTACGTACGAAATTATTTGAAGACAAAATCCAGTTTGGGCTTTTTACAAATATTAAGACGACCAGAAACACATTGAATATACAGACATTGATATTCTAAACAAGAAAATATATTTAATATGCAAGTTTAATCGTAGAAATATTTTATTAGTCTGAAACATCTTACAAGGCAGCAAACTCAGGAATGTTCCTTTAAGCTATCGATTTACAAACAGTGTCTTTTAGATAGATTAACTACACTGCAAGGATTCATCCACGTGCTTTTTATGATGCACACAAATCCTCTTAACAACACAGATGAACTCATATGGTTTTCTCGAAAATGCTTTTGGAAACAAAATATACCTTTACAACCAGCCAACCCCCACCAAGCAACAAAACCTTCCCCCCAAAAACACCACCACAACCACCACCAACAACAACAGAACAAGCCACCCCCCCCCCCAAAAAAAAACCCCAAAAAACCCCCAAAAAACCAAAACAAGACAACAAAACAAAACCAGCCCAAAACCCCACCAAACAACAATCATTTTTAAAAAATAAAAGTCAATATGCAAAGCTTAATATCGATATTGTTCACACGTTTTTCGCAGATTAAAAAAGGTAGTTGGTTGGTGAGCCAGTTACACATTTGTTCATACAATGGTTGTATAGCCTGTAATTGTTATCTGGATAATGGGTTAGACTGGGCTGTGGTACTCCATTCACGTGCCCCTATCCACTTAACATTCACGTTGGCCGCCCTTGGCTCGAGAATTCTAATTTGTGACGGAAAACTTGCCTGGGGCTGACTAGTCGGTATCACAGATGAATTTTTGTGGCTGAAAATTGTAATTATGGGTGTGGTGCATTGAGATGCATGGACCACACGCTCTCACAATCATGTCTGCTACAATAAGATATTTCTTTTTAATAGAAAAATTATGTTTAATATGTAACTATCCTATTAAAGGACCAATCACACATATATATAGGTCTCATTTTTTGTCCCTGTCGGAACAGTGGCTTGATTTCAAATGATTGTAAAACGTAAACAATGATTCAAGCCAGTGCAATTTAGTAATTATTCATAGGCCTAGTGCTTTATATAAACAATTTCTTCTTTATATAATTTAGGCCAATCTTTAGATATTTGCTCTTGAAGGTTATGTTTTAAACTGTACAAAAGGAAAAACTTATAATACGTAATGGCCTTAAACATAAACACATCCTGACTATAACTTGTATAAGCATTCACAAACAGTATTATTTTCTATATCCAATACGTATTTTAAAATATAATTATTAAAAAAAATATAATATGACGCTGAGCTGTAAGAACTGCCGGCCTATGTCATCTTCTGTTTGTAATCGCCACATCAGCTTAAAGCGTGCTTAATTTGAGGATTTTCGTCGTCACTGTGAGGTAATTAATTTCATTTGCTGAACATGACATCTTGTGAACTGTAATTACCATCTCTGAAAAATTAATTAAGCCTCGACAAAAATCCTACTGTACCAGCATGCTCTAAAGTGACGTGTGCAAATGGCGTGCTCCGCTGTTTTCACGACAGAATCACAGAGAACATGGCTGAAACAATGCAAGCAAACGTTTGATTGGATGAGCAGAACTGTTTTGTTCCTCGCCCCGTCGTTGTGGGGATATTTTTTTTTAATTGGACGTCAAGCACAGAAGCCAAAGAGTCTTTAGATATGTTTTTAGTGCACGTGAGGGCTTTGCTGCGCCCCAATTACGTCACATTGCCTAATTGTCTGTGTCGACAATTCGAAGATTGAATTTGAAAATTACGCGTGCATTTCAACGAAGTGGAAAATATGTTGGAACATTTCACGACGTGAAGGACCACTCACAGAAAATTGCATAGGCGTTTGGGAAGGGTGGTCTTGGAGAAGGGTGGTCTTGGAGAAGGGTGGTCTTGGAAAAGGGTGGTCTTGGAGAAGGGTGGTCATGGGGAGGGGACTATCGCCCCCTCCCCCATGTCTGGTACAATTTAGAATATTAGGCACAAAGGCTAAACACATTTTGTTTTCATTTCATCTTATTTTCGTGCTTATATCCAATTAAGGTCCAAGCACGCTGTCCTGGACACACACATCAGCTATCTGGGCTGTCTGTCCAGAACAATGGGTTAGTGATTAGTTGTTAGTGGTTAGTGAGAGAGAAGAAGGTGTAGTGGCCTTACACTTGCCCAAATGAGTCGTTAAACTCGCTCTGGGTGGGAGCCGGTACCGGGATACGAACCCAGTACCTACCAGCCTTAAGTCTGATGGCTTAATTACTACGCCACTGAGGCCGGTATTTTGTTTTATTGCATGAGGTTGATTGAGTGTTTGCTACTATGTATGTAATTGATTTCTCTAATGTTTGTGTTATTTTATGCTACTTGTTATAGCGCTTACGCGAAAATCATGGCATCTTAAACATTCTAGGACAAACTCATGTTAACATCCGAGTAAACTACTATCCCATAAGAATGATTATAGAAAGAAAGAAAGACATACGCACTCAACACATTTTAAATATGATTATATGGTGTCAGACACATGGTTAAGGAAGGAAGGAAATGTTTTATTTAACGACGCACTCAACACATTTTATTTACGGTTATATGGCGTCAGACATATGGTTAAGGACCACACAGATATTGAGAGAGGAAACCCGCTGTCGCCACTTCATGGGCTACTCTTTTCGATAAGCAGCAAGGGAGCTTTTATATGCACCATCCCACAGACAGGATAGCACATACCACGGCCTTTGTTACACCAGTTGTGGAGCACTGGCTGGAACGAGAAATAACCCAAATGGGTCCACCGATGGGGATCGATCCTAATATGGTTAAGGACCACAGAAATAATTGGAGAGAAAATCTAACGAAGCCATGCCATGGACTACACTCTTTTTTCATTCGCAACAAGTAATACTTATATGCACCATCCCAAAGACAGGATAGTGCATACCATGATCTTTGTAACACCTGCACTGGTTGGAACGAAAAGTAGCCAAATGGGAACGTCGACGGGGATCGATCCTAGACTTATCGCGCATACGGCAAGCGCTTAACCACTGGGCTACGTCTCGCCCACATAATTATAAAAAGTCATGCCTGAAGGAAAACGCCATCTTGTCTTTCATCATGTGATTATGTATTATTTTCACCTATACAATGTTTTGAATCCAATTGTCTTGTTAAAACAAATATTAACTGACAATTATACACAATAACTGTTTCAACTCATATAGAGTGTTGCGATGTCTGACGCGTCTGCGGCTTGCGTTGGGGTGGGGGGTGGGGGGTGGGGGGGGGGCATAAAAAAGTTATATGATTATTTCATTGCGGCTGGCCGCATGCGTTTTACAGACGCACGCATCGAAGGCATCCGTTCCTAGACGATTGATTAAAATTGCACTGTTTCGATTTGTTTTTACCGGACCGCACGCACCCGCCGTATCCAGTCTTTATGAGCCTTTAAAATGTGCATACACGTAATGTAAATTAGCTTTTGTTTTTAATATCAATATATCTACACTACTTTGAACTGGATTGGTTATCAAGTAAGGTGTTAAAACATTTAATTTCTGTTGTGTTTCCATTTGTTGTATTTGTTTTTTTTAGCTTTTTAATTTAATTTTCCTTCTTTTTGCTGGTTTAAAAACAATTATTTTATTACTAATTACATTAAAAATAAATATAAGAAGGATGTTTACAGACTGGTTTTGATATTGAGGCCTAATAACATTAATAATGCTGACCCGTTTCGCGTTAAAATCACGAATTCTTTTTTTGTTTCTAGTTTTGATATACATGTATCTATTGATGTTTTAATTATTATTTATTTTAATTGCATGCTTTCTGTCTATGTTTATATTTGATTTTCACTATGGGAATAATCACTTACAAAAAGAAACATTATATGTAATTCCCTCTAAAAACTGACAGCATGATGCTTCCTGAACGTGACTTTAGTTGCCAAATCACCGGACTCGCTAACACACCTAGTACGTCTGTACCTATCTTCTTCTTCAGCGTTCGATTGATTTTATTATATCCTTTGTCCCGTGAGAGTCGCAAAAAAGGGTTGTCAGGCGTGGATCTTTTGCAGAGCCCCACAGCTTAGCATCCATCGTAGTATTCACAGGCCAGATTTGTTGCCTCTCTCTCTGTCATAGAGTGGACATGACTGCAGGAAGTGTTGTGGTGTTTGGTCATATTTTCATTTATTCATATCCTACTTTCTAGTTAGATCAACCAGTAGAAAGGTGCCAGAACGCTGTGCTAGAAAAACCCTAGACGGTAATACGCCTTTTTCATTGGTTCAATAAGCTCGTCGTTTAGGAGGTCACTACCTGTGCATTACGTCATTCCATAATAGTGAGAGTGACGTCACGGTACAAAAAATAAAATACAGTGAATTTAATAATAATCATACTAAAATTGTAAGAATCATTGAACTAGGAAATATTTCTGGCACTCGTCCTTTTGAAGATATTTTTTTTCTGACACTCGTGTGAAGAAAATTAATCCTTGGAACTCGCTAAAGCTCTCTAAAGCTCGCTCCAAGGACTGATTTTCTTGAGACTCGTGTCAGAAAAATCATCTACAAAAGGACTCGTGACAGAAAATATTAGTCACTCTGCCTTCGCCTACCTTAAAGAGACATTCCTGAGTTTGCTGCATTGTAAGATGTTTCCGACTAATAAAATATTTCTATGATTAAACTTGCATATAAAATATATTTTCTTGTTTAGTATATTCAGTGTGTTTCTGGTCGTCTTAATATTTCTAAGAAGCCCAAACTGGATTTTGTCTTCAAATAATTTCGTACGTACAAAAAAAAAAAAAAAAAAAAAATATCTTTTTTAGGAAATGAAATGAAATTTAACCAAATACTAATATTAGAACGATCAGAATCACGTTTAATATACAACCACTAATATTTTATGCAGAAAAATATATTTGATATGTAATTACAATCGTTAAAAAGTCTCTGTTAGTCGATAACATCTTAAAAATTGCAGCAAACTCAGGAATGTCCCTTAAATAGATCTGGCATAAGCACGCGTTATTTCGTGTTGAGATAACCGTTTTGGCGCGAACATTTATCTGCATGATTAGCAACACTGACATGACTATGCCAACTGTGTTGTGATCAGTCGAAAAGAAAGGTTATTGTATGTAATTAGATCTACTATCGGACCCCTAAAGAAGGATTGACCAATACGACCCGAGTCCAGTTATCTTGACCATATCACCATACTTCGAGTAGGAATGTGTTAACTTGCGAAGTAAGGGGATGTACCCTTTGTTTTAGTGATGTTATGACAACACTGTGGCTTAGTCGTAACTGGTTCTCTGTTTTGTATAGTCCTCTCAGAATTGCGAGAACGATTGTTTCATTCGCGCGTCGCTCGCTTGCGTAATCTGTTTTACGCTAGCGCATTAATTTTAGGACATCATTTACATGGTCATTGCAGGTTGTACAAACAAAAATTGTTTTTGCGTAACCCATAAATTGCTTACGCAGATGTTCAATCCTCAGAGGCCTGTTCATAGAGAGAACTGGTTTTCCTTATGAAATGAGAGATATACCCTTTGTTTGATGTTATAATAATACTGCCGCTTTGTCGTAACTGGCTCTCTGTCTTGTACAGAGATATGGTTTTCCTTATGAAATGAGGGATATACCCTTTGTTTGATGTTATAATAATACTGCCGCTTTGTCGTAACTGGCTCTCTGTCTTGTACAGAGATATGGTTTTCCTTATGAAATGAGGGATATACCCTTTGTTTGATGTTATAATAATACTGCCGCTTTGTCGTAACTGGCTCTCTGTCTTGTACAGTGACCTGGTTTCCCCTTGTGGAATAAAGGATATACCCTTTGTTTGATGTTATAATAATACTGCCGCTTTGTCATAACTGTCTCTCTGTCTTGTACAGTGATCTGGTTTTCCTTGTGGAATGAGGGATGTACCCTTTGATTGATGTTATGATAATACTACGGCTTTGTCATAACTGTCTCTCTGTCTTGTACAGTGATCTGGTTTTCCTTGTGGAATGAGGGATGTACCCTTTGATTGATGTTATGATAATACTACGGCTTTGTCATAACTGTCTCTCTGTCTTGTACAGTGATCTGGTTTTCCTTGTGAAATGAGGGATGTACCCTTTGATTAATGTTATGATAATACTACGGCTTTGTCATAACTGTCTCTCTGTCTTGTACAGTGATCTGGTTTTCCTTGTGGAATGAGGGATATACCCTTTGAATGATGTTATGATAATACAACGGCTTTGTCATAACTGTCTCTCTGTCTTGTACAGTGATCTGGTTTTCCTTGTGGAATGAGGGATGTACCCTTTGATTGGTGTTATAATAATACAACAACTTTGTCGTAACGGGTTCTGTTTTGTACAGAGATCTGGTTTTCAGATATGATGATGCGACTAATGCAGAGCTGGGACAAACAGTTCTTAATTGCACGCCAAGTAGTGTGTATACCGCATTCTCTTCATATCAATCAAAAGAAATGACACTTTAATTCCTGTCAGGCTACATTAAACATTTAGACCATGAGACAAAAGTTTTAATAATAATAGAGGTGTGCTCTTGAAAACTGACCTTTGTAAATAGAAAGTTTCCAACCATACCCGTTAAACTAATATAAAGTGTTCAAAACAAAATTAGCACTATCTTTATTCTACAACATTTACAGCTTTGTATATATTAACATTTTTTTGTAAAATCTGGATCTCACTCTATCGTAACAGTGGTGGATATATCCCTTGTAATCTTTTCTATTTTACAATGGAATTGAGGAGGATTCCATCAATCGAACAGTATTGTATTTCATTCCTTAGACATTCTCTAAAAAAATTATCTCCAAAGGCGTGACTTTTTGTCAGTTATTAAGTTTAAAGCGATGATACAAAAGCCGTTAAGCTATTCCTAATTGAATGTGTCTTGATCAAGAAAGAAGAATAATGACCTCTGGTCTCTGGGTGCAGAGGAACCCACGAGGTCATGCACTTGTCCGTGGATTTCGTTCTTTGCTTGGAGAATTAATGTTTGTCGTTCTGCATGCGTATCTTTGAATTAAAATGTCGTTAAAACATTAAGATAATGTAAAAGAAACAGATCTTTGATTTAACCATCCTAGAGGTCAGTTTGACAACCAATAGCCGATGTGCATTTTGATACTTGGATGTTATAAACCATTCATTCATTGATTCCCTAAAGGTTAGTTGTAATATTGATGGCTTCTTACTTAAATCCTTAAAACGAACTACTACTACTACTACTACTACTACTACTACTACTACTACTACTACTACTACTACTACTACTTCTACTACCATTACTTATGCTACTACTACTACTACTACTACTACTACTACTATTGATAATGCTACTAATTGTACTACTACTAATGGTACTACTACTACTACTACTACTACTACTACTACTACTACTACTACTACTACTACTACCATTATTAATGCTACTACTACTACTACTACTAATGGTACTCCTACTACTACTCCTACTACTACTACTACTACTACTACTACCATTATTAATGCTACTACTACTACTACTAACGGTACTACTATTACTACTACTACTACTACTACTATTACTACTACTACCATTACTAATGGTACTACTACTATTGATACTACTACTAATTGTACTATTACTAATGGTACTACTACTACTGCTGCTGCTGCTACTACTACTACTACTACTACTACTACAACAACTACTACTACTACTACTACTACTACTATTACTACTACTACTACTACTACTACTACTACTACTACTACTACCACTACTACTACTACTACTACTACTTCTACTACTACTACCACTACTACTACTACTACTACTACTACTTCTACTACCATTATTAATGCTACTACTACTACTTTTGTTATGTTCAGCAGGAAAAATTACACAAATTTCGCTGACTTTACCCTTAATACTTGTTCATTATATTTTTTGTTTGGGTACGCATGGAATGAAACCCAAACATCAATTTGTTTGACAGAGAAAAATCTAATTTGCTCTGTATATATGAAAGTGAAAACAACAGACGTCTTATTGTTAATAGGAAATCGTAACCCATGAGACCGATGTAGGTTCATTTAGATGCAGTGTTTACCAGGGCTTCTAGAATTTTTTTAATAAAATCCACTAGCCATGGGATCCATGATTTTTAAAATTTACTAGCCACAATTAAAAATTTACTAGCCCTACGTTAATACAATTTTACTAAATAATAATAATCAAATATGCCACCTAAAGAGTGTAATAGAGATTAAAAACACTGGGAGTTTGGGGTTGGGGGACTGATATTCATATTTACAAAATAGATTTAACTGCAACATTTGACAAAAAAAATTCACTAGCCGTCGGGCATGGCAATGGTAGTTATTTACTAGCCCCACCTTGAATATCACTAGCCATGGGAGTGGGGCTACCATAATCTAGAAGCCCTGCTGTTTACAGTTACCATTTGAAAAAAGAAATAATCATGGATTTAATCATCCTACGGTCGGTGCAGTAGGCAAGAAAGATAATGTTATGAATCTTAGGGGAGTAGCGGTCCTCCCAAGGACCAATAACAGATAGTGGATCATCGTCTTTTCAACTCTGCCTTATGCAGAGATACGATTTTGATATGGGAATACAGTCGAACTTGTATATAACAACCAGTCAAGTGATCTACAGAAAGTGGCCGTTATGGAAGGGGAGCCTTTATATAGAGGTCCCAAAATATTCCACCGAGACCCTAACATATTTCACTATAAAATCTCATTATTAACTGTTGTAACAGTTTGATTTCCTTTGTTAATTCCAATACCCTCAAGAAAAGAAAAAAACAACACAAAATAAAAAATTACATGTACAGTTTTGTCGTTCAGATTACTTCAAGTATTTATTGCTACCCAGTAATGCGATAACCTCTAATTAACACACTGAATGTATCGAGTTGTCTTTAAAATCCAGCAGCGATAAAGCGCTCATCTGATGCCCGTCGGTGGGTCCATTGGACTATTTGTTGTCCCAGCCAGTGCACCATGACTGGTAAATCAAAGACAGTAGTATGTTCTATCCTGTCTGTGGCATGGTGCATATAATGGATCCTTTGTTACTAATGGACAACATGTAGCGGGTTTTCTCTCTAAGACTATATGTCAACATTACGAAATGTTTGACATCCAATAGCCAGTGATTAAAGGGACAGGCCCTAGTTTTTACACACTAAGACATATTTTTCACCCAGACCCAAGTTTCAACCCGTAAAAATGGACACTAAGTTTGGTTAATTTACAAACCTGTAACAAATTTGGATACACCAGAGTGAAACAAGTGTCTGTGACGTTTAAATACCCTTAAAAATAGACCCTTAAAACGCGACTCCATAACCGTTATTTCTCAGACGCACGTGCGTTTTTAAAAATATGAAAACTGCATTTTGTGGTATTAGAAACACCAGGATGACCAGAAACACTTCGGTTGTACTGAAATGGATAATCTAAACAATAAAATATAAGTAAGGTTTGATTTCAGCGATCATAAACGGCTCTAGTAGTGAAAAACATGCCTTAGTGTTTACAAACTAGGGTCTGTCCCTTTAATAAATCAATGGTGTAATTAAACAAAACAAACGTGAACCGCCCCCCCCCCCCCCCCCCGCCACACACACACACAATTCTAAAGTTCCTCTCTTATTCCCTGTATGCCAACGCACCCTCTAACGATGGAGACATCTCAGCATCCACGGAATCAATCGTTTTGCACACTACGAACTATTGTGTCACAGTCGACATAATGTACACATCTAGCTAACTCTGTAAGACGTGTCTCCAGCAGGGACCCTGCCAGCTAATAGCAAACAAGAGAGTCTGAACTCTGGCAGTATTCGAGGCTAACTGACAAGACCATCCAGACCTTTTTGTTCGGTCTGACAGAGCGCTGATTGATTCTCGGCTTCCCCAGAGGAACCAAGGTTCACGGTGGCCTCTCCGTGTCCACGCCTCACCAAGGTCACACACTTTCCTCACACGATTCCCCACCATGCCGACACCCACGATTCTATTGTCCACTAATGAACACGAGAAGATCGATCACCCGAAATTTAAATATAATTTTTATTTTTTTTAATTTGTTGAGAATTGTATGTTGGTCAAGATGTAGCGAGCTGTAGAATGCTCCTTGGTTTAACACAAGGGTTAGTAGTAAACACTGCAGTATTTGAAATGTCGAGTGATATATATATCAAGGATGGACTCTGAATGCTGGTGCTTTAAAGGAGTTTTGCATAATATTTTCAATTATATGTTCCACTCATAAACATAACAAAAACTTGGTACTTGTTACTTGTATATAGATAAAAACAAAACTCCTTCTGAAAGGAGTGTCCATACAACTCTGGAACGGGCTACATACACATTCAAAATATTAAAATAATGCAGTAGGATTGCGATGTAGCCAAAGTATGTTTTTCTGTCTGTATTAGGTCCGCCAGAAATGTGCATTAAAGGGACAGACCCTAGTTTCAGCCCATGAAATTTAACACTAAGTTTAGTTAATCTACAAACCTGTAACACATTTGGATAAAGTTACCATTGAGTGAAACAAGAGTCTGTGACTTTGAAATGGTGAAATACCCTGTAAAATAGACCAAATCTCGACTCCATAACTGTTACCTCTCAGACGCACGTGCGTTTTTAAAAATATGAGAAATGCATTTTGCGGTATTAAAAACACCAGGATGACCAAAAACACTTCGAATGTACGGAAATGGATAATCTAAACAATAAAATCTAAGTAAAGTATGATTTCAGTTATCAAAAACGGTTCTAATAGTAAAACATATGCCTTAATGTTTAAAAACTAGGGTAAGTCACTTTAACAAAAAAAGAGAGAAAAAAAAGCCTCTCATCCCAGTCTCAGGTTGACATTTATACAACAATCATTTGTAGGTCTTTGGGCACACTTTGGAACAATACTCCGCAACTTAGACCTTCAACTCTGCTAACCTTGTTAAAATTAAATCCACCCGTTGATCTAAACGATGCCATTACAAAATTGTTAACGACTTAAGTTTGAATAAAGATGGCATCCAAGTTTGATAAACACATTTCATTGAGTGTTGTTGTTCCCACTATCCGCCTGTCTTAGATATACAATTTTGCTAAGAACAAATCGTGTGCATACAGACACACCCAAAGCAGCCAAGTGATGATGATGGCGATGATGTTGATGATGATATCATCATCATCATCATCATCATTATTATTATTATTATTATAGAGGATGATTATATGTATCTTTTATTGTATATCAACTTTGAATGCTCAGTTTTTCGTTTTAGCTTCCTTACTGTTCGTAAGCCTTATAATTTATAGATATTTGACTGCTCCAAAGGCGTGCTTGACGACAAAACATCGTACAGTTTGAGATGTAGATGGTTGGTGATTGAAAACAATTACATTTTTCAAAACGTACTTCACTCTCTTGCTCCATAATGACAGTCCATTTTGCCAACAAGGCACCATCTAGCGCTTCCCATTAAGAGACGTACGTACCATCTTAACTTTCCAATTATCTGATCATGTCGTGGAGGCCTTCACGTCTCGAGATCATCTATGAAGGTGAGTGGGTCTGACGCGCGGAAAAGCTTCATCCCGGAAATCATAATTTACCTGTCAGATATGCGTTTCCAAGATCAAGACAATTGTCAGGCTGTTTGAAGTCTTTATTTGCCTTGGAGAGCCGCAATTAGGTGTTATTCCTCGAGCTGCCAGAAATATGATCTAACAAAAACAAATTGCTACTGGAAAGACGAGAAATGTCAGAAAGCTTTATTATAAACGGATATTACTTTCGTTTAAAGGGTTATTTAGGATTATCTTGGTAGAAATCTGATTGCTGAGATTCGACGTATGGGTTAGACAAGAGCAGACGTGAAAAAAGATCGGGCTGCTGGTGCTCTCTTGCACCTGCCAGTGCGGACGGTCCCCTCTCCCACCCACCCAACCCACTCTCCTGTCCTGGACAGAGAAGCCAGCCAAGGCCGGCACTTGTGCCCATGACAGGCGTGCGCTACAACAGCTTGTTCTGAATTTGCACGTAAAATCCTCTGATGACCTGACCTGGAAAAAAAGAGAGAGCGAGAGAGAGAGAGCGAGAGAGAGAGAGAGAGAGAGAGAGAGAGAGAGAGAGAGAGAGAGAGAGAGAGAGAGAGAGAGAGAGAGAGAGAGAGAGAGAGAGAGAGAGAGAGAGTGTGTGTGTGTCACTCTGAATCATTCGGGAGAGATGATGCGATTTGTAATGAATACTGTTGGAAACTGATTAAAAATTTCAACTGCATCAAATATTTGAACTCGACAAAACTAGCACTATTTCAGTAACTATTCATAACAATTTTGGGAATCGAGAAATTAATTAAAATATCTAATTACACTGTATTTGATGTGTGCAAGAAGGTGAATACCCGGTAGTTTATTTGTTCCCGTCGGTGGGCCCATTGGGCTATTTCTCGTTCCAGCCAGTGCACCACGACTGGCATATCAAAGGGCGTGATATGTGCTATCCTGTCTGTGGGATTATGCATATGAAAGATCCCTTGCTTTTAATGGGAAAATATAGAGAGTTTCCTCTCTAAGGCTATATGTCAAAATTACCAAATGTTTGACATCCAATAGCCCATGACTTTTAGTTAATAAAATGCTGTAGGTAGATTTCATATACCTGGTCCAAATCTGGAGATATATAACTGGGAGTTAAAAGCATATATTAGGCTAGAACAGTTTCTTTGTATTTGTTGTCTTTAATGTATTGATAATAGTTTTATTAATTGCAAATTCCATCAGGTGCAACATTTACATTTTTACACTGTATACACTACATATTTCATATAATCACTAAATATAAAAGTCACTAAACCAAGTACATATAACTAAACCCGATCTTAAATTACAATAAAGTATCTAAGGAATTTTGTTAAACGTTTAAAATCGTCGGACGATTTTGTCCATGACACAGTTGCAGCTGAAATAACGCAAACCGACAGGAGACATAATTAATAACAAAAATGATGACACAATCGTTTTATTCTACAATCATAATAATGAGTTTTTTCAATATTTAAGCTCAAACAAAACAACGCTCATCTTTGTCGCAATGCCGCCTTTAAATGCAATACAAAGGAACCCCTTAAATGAACAACATAACCTCACGTAGCCAACTTAATTAAACTCGTTTCTGCATTTGTTTTCTCTTCGTGTCCTTAATCCCGTTCTGATTTATTTCACTTTGTCTTGATCAAAGAATTTGTGTCGAAGGAAGTCCTCGGGGGTTGTTTGGCGACCATCATTACCAACCCTTTGCCTTTATGACGCATTTCTGGCTCCACCTTTCTAATGAAAAAGCCAGTTTGATTTCTAGTCAATCACGCCCATCATTACGGGGGCCACCTGCGAATGCATTTGACGGGGAACTACGTTTGAAAAAAAAAAAAGCGTTGTGGAAATTCCTCTCCCAAGTTTTGGCGCATCGCCTAACGGTAACGCTATCCAATCTTGAGCCCATTCTCGTCCTTCTCTAATGACCCCCAAGAGGCACAAGAAGTAGTGAGTTTGTGAAACCTTTAATTGCATCTTTATTACTTGAAGGGTCGCCACATTGGAAGTAATTTCAGGATCTTATTGCGAGAGCTTGGCCTTGCATACAAATGATAGAGGTTGATCAAGATGTAAGCAGGAACACAGACAGACTGAATAACTCGGAGAGGCATCTTCAGGTCTTGCTTGATTAAAGCTTGGAAGCACTTGACTCCACGGCGTATACGAGAAGCACTATAAATGGTCCTCGCGCTGCTGGGTAGACTTAGCGAGTAATTTATTATTAATTAAACACTGGAAAGGTTTCTGCTGGTTAAGACTACAGGTCTCGGTGGCGTCGTGGTTAAGCCATCGGACTACAGGCTGGTAGGTACAGGGTTCGCAGCTCGGTGCCGGCTCCAACCCAGACCGAGTTCTTAAGTGCTCAGTGGGCCACTACACCCTCTCCTTTCTCACTAACCATCAACCAACTAACCCACTGTCCTGGACAGACAGCCCAGATAGCTGAGGTGTGTGCCCAGGACAGCGTGCTTGAACCTTAATTGAATATATCCACGAAAATAAGTTGAAATGAAATGGTTAATGATGCCATCCAGCTCTTCAGACTCAAACATAGCTAGAGGTCGCGGCAAACACATCACGATTATACTGGATTGAACGATTACACTGAAGTGAATAATACTTGTCAACAGTACAATAAACTGTCTTCTCAACGCCGTCAACATTACTGAATCAGTTTTTAATCATTTTCTGAACTCAGTGGACTCATTCTCGTAATGGGTTCCTTCCCCGTCCCAACCTCTGTCCCAACCTCTGTCCCACGACTGGTATATCAAAATCATTGGTATGTGCTGTACGGTCTGAGGGAAAGTGCATATAAAATATCTCTTGTTGGAAAAATGTAGCGGCTTTCCTATAACACTAGATCAGATTTACCAAATGTCTGACATCCAATACTCGAAGATTAAGAAAACAACATGCTCTAGCGGTGTCGTTAAACAAAACAAACTTTTACATATTTTCTTATATAAATTGTTTTAGACTATAACTCACTAAATATTCAAAATACTTGTATGAAAATTTTACCTCGAATTCCTTTTCCAAAATCGTTTGCTTTCTTATTATACCAAAAGCCAAACGAAAAATTAATGCTATTTGTTATACGGTTTGACATCATACACTGAAGATAAACCCATAAGGGAAATAAAATTCCAAAACGAATACAATTGAGTAATTTTCTAATAAATAAAAAACTACATTCTAATATATTACGTGGTCTCAAGAAAAACCCCACAATGAATATCAATGAAATGCATTAACTATTATACGAGACCAAATTCTAATTGAAATTTGTCTGAACTCGACACCAATTGTTCTAGCAACAGATGGAGATCCGTAGCGGTCCGACTACGGTTTGAGTCATAAGCGTCTATTAACAGACATTTAATTGAAATGGCGACATCCACAAATCAGAATAAAGATGCTTTGAAAAGTAAAGATTTGATGCCTTTTGTCTGTCGTGAACATTAGAGCTGGTCATTTGCGCCGCCTGTCAAGTCCTTGCCGGGCTGCCAGTCAAATTTGTCATGCTCTCCGCCGCAGGTTCGGCGTAAAGACACTAATTATTTCAGTCGATTTCACAAGACTGGTATTTTAATCCGTTTTTAGATTTTTAAATTATACATTTGCCAAACTCACCTAAAATTGAATTTTTGTTCTGAGTTTCGTGATTCACAAAGTACCTACTTTTAAATATATTTAAAAAAAGAGAAGAAGATACATGTGCACCAAACGTCTAAATTGTCGTCTAAAGAGAAATCTATTGTTGTGTGATACCTTATGGGTGGTATATTACGAATACGATTCGAAATGGAAATAAAAAAACTGACTATTTTTCCTCCAATATGTCCAGATGTGTTTTCAAAAGAGCTGTTATCGTAGTATTTGAAGACATTCCTGGAATTACTATTTTTGTATAAACATTATTCAATATGGCTAGATTTATTATATTCAAAATAACTGTTGCATATTTTTTCAAGACATTCTTGGAATGACTATTTGTTAACATTCTCCAATATGGCTATAATATTTTTTTTTTTCGAAAGAACTGTTGGCATATTTTCTCAAGACGTTCCTGGAACCAAAGGGTGTAAGCTCCGTTATGTAGCTTTTGATACAAAAGTAGAGCAATGAAATTCAGTAACTCTCTAGCAATGTCTCCATTGTTGAGCAACACACAATTATAATTACATCTATATATTAACATGTATGCATTTTCGAAATCAAAATTACAGATTCTTCCATAACTTCTTCACCGGCCTATTTTCGGGTGATTTACAAGTTTGATCCGATACTGATACTGTTCAAGTGGCAAAAAAATCGATACATCCGATTCTTGTTAAGGCAATTATTGGCCAATCCGTGATCTGTCACCAGAATGTCTTTGATTTTGTCTTAAACCTTTGAGTCGTTCGAGCAGGCACTCTTCACTTCAGAAAGGACCCATTACCCCTGTTTGCATTTCCACTTCTTATCAACAATGTGAGAATCGAACAGCTTCGATAGTTTCTACCTAATCTGACAGACTGTTAAGAAGCGCATCAATCATCTGGCTATGAGAACCCTGAGTCCAGGTGTTCTGCGACCAGCATTTGTTGATTCTAAATTAATTGTACAGTAGGTTATCGTCCAAGTTTACCAAATGTTATTGGGGGAAAGTGAAACCTATCAAATAGGAAATGTTTATTAATAGTTTCAGGTTAGATTGGATTGACTGGCACCCCACTGCTTTGGATTAATCAACAGAACGCTTTGTGACCAATAGCATAAAAGTCATCATCTTCTAATTTTAATAAAATAGTGATGATCGTCATTTATCACCATCATTATCACTACCACGATCTTCGCCACCATCGTTATCATCGTCGTCATCATCATCATCATCATCACCATCACCATCACCATCACCATCACCATCATCATCATCATCATCACCACCACCACCACCACCATCATCATCATCATCATCATCATCATCACCACCACCACCACCACCACCACCACCATCATCATCATCACCACCACCACCATCATCATTATCATCATCACCACCACCATCATTATCATCATCATCATCACCACCACCACCATCATCATCATCATCATCATCATCATCATCACCACCATCATCATCATCATCATCATCACCACCACCACCACCATCATCATCATCATTATCACCATCATCATCATCACCACCACTACCACCACCATCATCATCATCATTATCACCATCATCATCATCATCATCATCATCACCACCACCACTACCACCACCATCATCATCATCATCATCATCACCACCACCACTACCACCACCACCATCATCATCATCATCATCATCACCACCGTCGTTTTTGTAGTTGTTAACTGACCTAAATGCAAAGCCATAAAGTTAAGAAGTTTGTTTTGTTGAACTAGAAGAGCACATTGATTTATTAATCATTGACTACTGGATGTCAAACATTTGGTCATTCTGGCTCGTAGTCAGCAGAGGAAACCCGCTACATTTTCACATTAGCAGCAAGAGATCTTTTATATGCAGCGGGATTTAGCTCAGTCGGTTGAGCGCTCGACTGGGGTGCTTGCGCCGCAGGATCTAACCATCTCGGTGGAATCATTCAACTGACTGGGGTTTTCTTGTTCCAATCAGTGCACCACAACTGTACAAAGACCGTGGTATGTAATTTCCTGTCTGTGGGAAAGTGCATATAAAAGATCCCTTGCTGCATAAAGTAAAATGTAACGGGTTTCCTCTGATGACTACGTGTCAGAATTACCAAATGTTTGTCATCCAATAGCCGATGATTACTTAATCAATGTGTTCCAGTGGTGTCGTTAAACAAGACAAACGTTAATTTACTTTTTCTGTTCTTCCCCGTCTTTTAGTGGCGTGTTCAGGAGAAAAAGCGCTCGCGAACAATTTGATTAGTACCATCGCGTTCTATCATATCACATTCATTTAATTGTGAAAGAAAAAAACACAAAACAAACAAACAAAACAACAACAACAACAACAACAACAACAACAACAACATAACAGCGGGAGAAAAAAAGAGTCTAGCTCGCCCTTCTGATCATGCCTGAGTTTTTAAACAGTAACAACAAAACAACGAAAACAAAAATGTCTAGCGAGCCATCGCGAGCGCTCGCCCTTCTGACCATGCCTGAGTTTTTAAATAGCAACAACAAAACAACGAAAACAAGAAAGTCTAGTCATCCATCGCGAGCGCTCGCCCTTCTGACCATGCCTGAGTTTTTAAACAGCAACAACAAAACAACGAAAACAAAAATGCCTAGCGAGCCATCGCGAGCGCTCGCCCTTTTGATCATGCCTCAGTTAAACGTGTAAAACATATTTGAAGTACATTCTAAAACAGCCATTAGTATTTCTCGTTTTGCCGAACTCTCCACCGATCCGAGCACGGGTCACTGGTAAACCTTTAAGACGCCAGTGTAGTGGAGCTGACTACACGACACGCTGTCTGTCCAGATAGAGACATAAATCTCAGCCTCAAAGACTGACTGACATGATCCGGATGCTGTTCTGTCTTGTCAGGGATGGATCCAGGATTCTGTAAGGGGGTTGGTGAGGGGTCACAACATTCTAAAAAGATCAATATGAGTTTGTCTAAGACAAATGAGCCGATCTCCCAAAGGGAGTGAGATTTGTACGAGGTTCAGGGTTTGCTCTCCTGAAAACTTTTAAATTAAAGATGCTTAGGTTAATTATCGGGGCAGTTTAGTGTTGTTTATTGTGTCATTAAAAAGGGTACTTCAGAAGGGAGGGAGGGGGGGGGGGGGAGGATCTCGGGGTTCCTGTGACCCCCTTTGGAGCTGCCAATGCTTGCGAAAGTCAGGCCAAAGTTAATTAGCCAAGGAGACTGGTTTCTAGTCATGGTTCATAAAAAGGTAACTGGCGTACAGTCGTATAGGTTTGTAATGGTTTTGTAAGGTACAGGCACGCACTAAAATAGCTCTGTTTATACGAGAACCCACGTCAGAGCTCGTTACTAAACGCCGGTTGGTACAGCATCACCCGTTGCTTGACGAACAATTAAATAAACATAAAATCGTTGTTTATGCTGCCATTACCACCACATTACTAATATGCGTTTAGCCAATCTGTCTTTCCCATTTTAAGAATGTGTGGAAATATGTTTACATGCGCCTTATGTTTGTCTGTGTTTGCTAGCTAAATATAATGTTCCAAAAATGATCACATACTATGAGGATGGTTGGATGGGGTGAAGCAGGGGAAAGACAAATCATATAATGAAAATGAACAATGTTGCTTGACGTCTAGAAGGTTCACTTGACATACATAACAATATAATTTCGACGCTTATCTCATCTGACCATGCTTGTAATAACCCTAAATGGACCAATGATACATTTTGTAACTAACTAAAATATTAAATATTGCAGCTTTAAACGTATTAAAATATGTTTTATTTAGAGCACATTGATTGAGTAATCATCGGTTATTTGATTTCAAATACTTGTTAATTCCGACAATGCACATAGTCTTAGGAGAACCCAGCCACATTTTTACATTAGCAGAGAGATATTTTTTTAATTTACACTCTCCCACATAATTCTTCATCTGTCGTCTGCGTTCAAGCTACATATGGTTTTACCATACTTTATATTTGGATCCACTATTTGGATTAAGTCTTCTTTGATGTCTCAAAACTTGTCAGCCAGCATTGCTCTATTCGTCCAGTGCTCTAACCTAGCTAACCAACAGACAGGAC
This sequence comes from Gigantopelta aegis, assembly GCF_016097555.1. NCBI lineage: Eukaryota > Metazoa > Mollusca > Gastropoda > Neomphalida > Peltospiridae > Gigantopelta > Gigantopelta aegis. Next base: position 47,700,331 of record NC_054704.1, read on the forward strand.
AGCACATACCTCGGCCTTTGATGTACCAGTCTTGAGGCACAAGGTTGGGCGGGGAAAACCATCAAATCGGATGATAACTCTACCGATGGCATTCGATCCTTCGACCGAAGTACCTTAGGCGAGCACTCTATGAACTCAGCTAAATCCCGCATGTTAAACATATGTGCTGATTTTAACGCATATTTATTTATACGATCACATTTGAAGTTTTCCTAATAAAACCACATAGATGGCACCAATGATTTTATGCTCGATTCGTCTGCTTGGATGTTTTAATGAACATGAAACTAAAATGTTTTCTTTTATTCTGTTGGTGATGTATTTTGAGAGAAAAATGTATTCCACCCTATGTAATAATATCTGAAACAGACATCAGTAAAAGGAACACGGCAATATAAAAATACGGAAATTGAATCGACAAAAGGCCCAAACGGGGCCACACTTCATCATCTTGGCTCAGGAACTAACTGTCAACCAAGTAATTCTTATACCAGAAAGCCAAAAATCAATAGAATCATTTTAATAATCCTAAATCCTCACCGATGTAACGTAAGATGCAATTTATGGTTTCTTTTTAGAAACGTATATTTTGTGACGTGATTACTTAGTATGTCATTAATTAAACACTGGGCAAAGTAGCTGTATTGATAAATGGTCACAAAATGTAAAAGCCAGACTAAACAGACAACAACAAAATTCAAGGTCGTGTCTGTGGGTTTTTTGTGTAAGGAAGGAAGGAAATGTTTTATTTAACGACGCACTCAACACATTTTATTTACGGTTATATGGTTATTTACGATTAACGACTACACAGATATTGAGGAAGGAAACCCGCTGTCGCCGCTTCATGGTTTACTCTCTTCGATTTGCACAAAATGTAAAAGCCAGACTAAACAGACAGCAACGGATCTTTTATATGCGCCATCCCATAGACAGGATAGTGCATACCACGGTCTGTGTTACACCAGTTGTGGAGCACTGGCTGGAGCGATATTTTTGTGGCTAACTAAGACAATACTGGATTGTTGCTGATAACTTAAAGGAGCTATCCTGATTTTGTAGCCATTTTAAAAGGTTTTCGTCAAATAAAATATTTTACTTTATTAAAATTACAGTTAACTTATATTTGTTTAGTTTTTGTGTTTAGAATATGAATATCTCTATAACCATGGTATTACTGGACATCGTAATGCTTTTTCTAAATATAGATTTTTATCTAAAATTATTTGGTACGTACAGATTTATTAATTCTGCCAACGGCTGAACAAAATTTGAATTAATCCGGTCAAAGGTCAAAGGTTAATCTAAATGTATTGATCCGTATAATGATTTATATTAAAAATATCTCAAAGAAACATATTGTTTAGTAAAAACAACCAGGAAAAATCTGGATGTGTGATTATTTTATTGAGGGAACAAACGGACATCTCGCTAGGGCTGAAATCTCAGGATAGTTTCTTTAAGAATCTCGATTCAAAATGTCAGAGGAAGCGTTCGGATTTAAAAGCTAGGTTTTAGAGCTCTACCCTATACTACAACATAATATTATTTTATTACTATAGTCCTGTTCAAATTTTTACACCCTAAGTGTTTTGCAAATGCTACGTTTGATTCCTATGCAATCCTTGTTTTTTTTTTACATTTGCATGAAAAAAAACCCAACCCCAACAGGTTTTATATACAATTCATTATCTAAAATGCACGAAGTTGACTTATTTCCATTTTACAAAAATCTATGTATGTTGTGAATGCAATTTTGTGCTCTTATAAATAACTAAGGCAGGACTATAATAGCTATAAAGTGTAAAGAGAAAAGGTGCGTTTGTAGGAATTTATACAGGGAGGTCTAGGTTACAGTGAGCAACGTTTCGAGAGGGGGTCGAGTCATACTTATCCGGAAATATAAATATATATATATATATATATATATATATATATATATATATATATATATATATATATATATATATATATATATACACATGTATATATATTTTTAAATCACTTTAGCAGACACGCACCTGCAGAACTACAGTTTCAGTAAACTTGTAAGTTCTTCGCCATATTTTGTTTAAAACGGTTATAAAACCATAATGTGTAATCGCTGCTGACTTTATGCTTACGTACGTGCACCCATATACATACATACATACATACATACTTACATACATACATACTTACATACTTACATACATACATATATACATACATACATACATACATACATACATACAAACATACACACATACACACATACATATGATTGTAGGCCCCATGCATATGGTTGAGTTAAAGAACTTCCTTTTTATGGAAGCTTCGATAGCTCAGAGCGTATCGTGGTTAGTCTTGCAATTTGCGGGCGATTCGGTGCCATAGGTTCGGGTCCCAGCAACGGCATGGGACAATTTGTGAGGCCAGAAAGGATTTAATTATACCCTGCGCCAGTGCGTTAATATCTATGTATGTAACAGTCAACCTCGACATACATACAATATATAGATATTCATACATCAATACATACTAGCCAGTGCCAGGTCTGCCCACTGTTTCGTGCACGTAAGCGGGATCGACCGCGTAGATTGTAGGCCCCATACATGTGGTTGGGTTAAACAGGATCCTTTTTATGGATGCCTCGATAGCTCAGAATGCGTCGTGGTTAGTCTGGAATTTGCGAGCGATTCGGTGCCACAGGTTCGAGTCCCAGCAACAGCATGGGACAATGTGTGAGGCCAGAAAGGATTTAATTATCCCTTGCGCCAGTGCGTTAATATCTATGTATGTAACAGTCAACCTTGACATACATACAATATATAGATATTCATACATCAATACATACATACATACATACATACATACATACATACATATTTTGTTTAAAACGGTTATAAAACCATAATGTGTAATCGCTGCTGACTTTATGCTTACGTACGTGCACCCATATACATACATACATACATACATACATACATACTTACATACATACATACTTACATACTTACATACATACATATATACATACATACATACATACATACATACATACATACAAACATACACACATACACACATACAATATATAGATATTCATACATCAATACATACTAGCCAGTGCCAGGTGTGCCCACTGTTTTATGCACGTAAGCGGGATCGACCGCGTAGATTGTAGGCCCCATGCATATGGTTGAGTTAAAAGAGCTTCCTTTTATGGAAGCTTCGATAGCTCAGAGCGTATCGTGGTTAGTCTGCCAATTTGCGGGCGAATCGGTGCCACAGGCTCGAGTCCCAGCAACGGCATGGGACAATTTGTGAGGCCAGAAAGGATTTAATTATCCCCTGCGCCAGTGCGTTAATATCTATGTATGTAATAGTCAACCTCGACATACACACAATATATAGATATTCATACATCAATACATACTAGCCAGTGCCAGGTGTGCCCACTGTTTCATGCACGTAAGCGGGATCGACCGCGTAAATTGTAGGCCCCATGCATATGGTTGAGTTAAAAGAGCTTCCTTTTATGGAAGCTTCGATAGCTCAGAGCGTATCGTGGTTAGTCTGCCAATTTGCGGGCGAATCGGTGCCACAGGTTCGAGTCCCAGCAACGGCATGGGACAATTTGTGAGGCCAGAAAGGATTTAATTATCCCCTGCGCCAGTGCGTTAATATCTTTGTATGTAATAGTCAACCTCGACATACACACAATATATAGATATTCATACATCAATACATACATACATACATACATACATACATACATACATACACACATACATACATAAATATTAATTACCAAAGTTATTTTCTCAATCAGTTTCCCCAGTAACACGCAGAAAGCAATTCAGAATGATTTACAACCGTCGTAACCTTAGTTTTACAAGTAAACGTAAATCTTCTGAAAGTAAATGTCAACTGAAAAAACAATTCTCGTAATTGCAAACAGTACAGATAATTTAGTTCGAAATACCTGTATGCATAAATAAATTATTTCGACTTAGCCGTGATCGATTTTCATTTTTACGTCATTTTGTGCGGAATAGATGTCAAAAACATAAAAAAACTACGTGTTTAAATGGTAAAACAAAAATTTAAAATGTGTTATCTCCTGGGGCCTATTACACAAAACATCGCAAGTTTACGTCTGCGACTAGCAGTTATACCAGGCATACAGTTACAAGTGTTTGGCATCTATTTCACGAAGGAATTTACATTGTTACAGAAGATGGAGCATTTTAAGGACAACAGAAAATTAAATACGTATACTTTTAACTATATTTGTTGTACTATAATAATAATTTCTTACACCCCCGTTGGTGAGAACACCAAGCGTTATTTATGATAACACATACCCTGTTTACACACGTTTAAACGAGTTGTAAGATAAATTGTATCTAATGGACAGGAATATATTATTCTATTTCTTACATATCCTAAAAAAAAACCCAGGTTTTAAGCAGATCTTAACATCTTTTTCGACTAAAAAGTATTTACAGCCCTCGCACATCGTCGTCACAGACACATGGTTGTCATGTTAACTATACGTCACAGTTTAATCGATTTCGATCGTTCTGGGTTTTTTATTGGATGTATAGCATTGGTGATCTAGTCATCACCTAGGAGCAGCCAGTCGTATTGTCTTGAAATTGTTAACACACGTACGTGTGTAAACAAGTATGTGTTATCAAAAATAACGCATGATGTTCTCACCAACGGGTGAGTAAGAAAGCTCTTTTAACGACTACCATGACATAGTTAATGCACTTTCTTGTTTAGAATATCGGTGTCTGTAAATGCAATATGTTTTGGGGCGTGCTAATGTTTGTACCAGTCCGAATAAGATTTTTTTCCCCCAATAATTTAGTACTTACGCAAAAATATATATAATATAAATAAAACGACGCTTTTAAGCTAGTGGGCGAGACGTAGCCCAGTGATACAGCGCTCTCCCTATGTGCGGTCGGTGTAGGATCGATCCCCGTCGGTGGACCCATAGGGTTATTTCTCGTTCCAGCCCGTGCAACACGACTGGTATAGCAAAGGCCGTGGTATGTACTACCCTGTATGTGGGATGGTGCATATAAAAGATCTCTTGCTGCTAATCGAAAAGAGTAGCCCATGAAGTGGCGACAGCGGGTTTCCTCTCTCAATATATGCGTGGTCCTTAACGATATTTCTGACGCCATATAACAGTAAATAAAATGTGTTGAGTGCGTCGTTAAATAGAACATTTCCTTCCTTCTTTTTAAGCTACTACAAACATTAGGACGGTCAGAAACACACTAGATACTGAGATACTGATGTTCTAAACAAACACACTGGATATTGAGATACTGATGTTCTAAACAAACACAGTGGGTATTGAGATACTGATGTTCTAAACAAACACACTAGATACTGAGATACTGATGTTCTAAACAAACACACTGCATATTGAGATACTGATGTTCCAAACAAACACACTGGATATTGAGATACTGATGTTCTAAACAAACACACTGGATATTGAGATACTGATGTTCTAAACAAACACACTGGATATTGAGATACTGATGTTCTAAACAAACACACTGGATAGTGAGATACTGATGTTCTAAATAAACACATTGGGTATTGAGATACTGATGTTCTAAACAAACACACTGGATATTGAGATACTGATGTTCTAAACAAACACACTGGATAGTGAGATACTGATGTTCTAAACAAACACACTGGATATTGAGATACTGATGTTCTAAACAAACACAGTGGATATTGAGATACTGATGTTCCAAACAAACACACTGGATATCGAGATACTGATGTTCTAAACAAACACACTGGGTATTGAGATACTGATGTTCTAAACAAACATACTGGATAGTGAGATACTGATGTTCTAAACAAACACACTGGATACTGAGATACTGATGTTCTAAACAAACACACTGGATAGTGAGATACTGATGTTCTAAACAAACACACTGGATAGTGAGATATTGATGTTCTAAACAAACACACTGGATAGTGAGATACTGATATTCTAAACAAACACAGTGGATAGTGAGATACTGATGTTCTAAACAAACACACTGGATATTGAGATACTGATGTTCTAAACAAACACTCTGGATATTGAGATACTGATGTTCCAAACAAACACACTGGATATTGAGATACTGATGTTCTAAACAAACACACTGGATAGTGAGATACTGATGTTCCAAACAAACACAGTGGATATTGAGATATTGATGTTCTAAACAAACACACTGGATAGTGAGATACTGATGTTCTAAACAAACACATTGGGTATTGAGATACTGATGTTCTAAACAAACACACTGGATAGTGAGATACTGATGTTCTAAACAAACACACTGCATATTGAGATACTGATGTTCTAAACAAACACACTGGATATTGAGATACTGGTGTTCTAAACAAACACACTGGATATTGAGATACTGATGTTCTAAACAAACACACTGGATATTGAGATACTGATGTTCCAAACAAACACACTGGATATTGAGATACTGATGTTCTAAACAAACACACTGGATATTGAGATACTGGTGTTCTAAACAAACACACTGGATATTGAGATACTGATGTTCTAAACAAACACACTGGATATTGAGATACTGATGTTCCAAACAAACACACTGGATACTGAGATACTGATGTTCTAAACAAACACACTGGATATTGAGATACTGATGTTCTAAACAAACACACTGGATATTGAGATACTGATGTTCTAAACAAACACACTGGATATTGAGATACTGATGTTCTAAACAAACACATTGGATATTGAGATATTGATGTTCTAAACAAACACATTGGATATTGAGATACTGGTGATCTAAACTCACACATTGGATGGTGAGATACTGATGTTCTAAACAAACACATTGGGTATTGAGATACTGATGTTCTAAACAAACACATTGGATATTGAGATATTGATGTTCTAAACAAACACACTGGATATTGAGATATTGATGTTCTAAACAAACACACTGGATATTGAGATACTGGTGATCTAAACTCACACATTGGGTATTGAGATACTGATGTTCTAAACAAACACACTGGATAGTGAGATACTGATGTTCTAAACAAACACACTGGATATTGAGATATTGATGTTCTAAACAAACACACTGGATATTGAGATACTGGTGATCTAAACAAACACATTGGGTATTGAGATACTGATGTTCTAAACAAACACATTGGATATTGAGATACTGATGTTCTAAACAAGAACATTTATTTACAGTAATTTTAGTCGTTAAAAGGGTTTTTTAGTCAAAAGCATTCCTTAATAGTTTCAAACTCAGGACAGTACCTTTAAAAATAAAATAGATAGCATGGCTTTAACGTATATACAGATTCTACAAATATGAATTGACAGGTCTGCATCTGTCCCAGCCTGAATGAACGTGCGAGAACTACAAAAGGAAAACTATCTGATTCCCAAGTTCATTCTCAGCCTATCGAAAACCTACTATAGAAAGAGGAGAAATCGAGATTATTAAAGAGAGGAATCCATAAAACATTAGAACGGTCTCGCGTTTCCCCGCCACCTTTTATACGGTTTCTCGTTAAACGGACGAACGCGCCTTTAACGGGGTCCTGTCATAACGCGGCCGGCCAGTCAATTATCTTCACTTAATCTTCGAGTCACTCTGCTATGTAATTTCCGGCGTATTAATTTACCAGACTATATGTTTAATATGTGTGAAGGAAGTGACGTGTCAGCTGTTTGTGTTGGGCTCACCCACTGGCTCACATGCTGTTTTCTCCCGGCGAGCACCGCTGGTCATGTGATGTATTCATACGCGGAACAGACTTTATCGAGTGACTTCAGTGTCTTCACGCGCACGGCTGTCATGGCAGGCTAGACAGGACTGTGTTTGGTTATTAAGACGCACGGCTATCGGATAAATAGACAAATCCGAAACAAAGGAAGTTTTAGTAAACAAGTGCATGCAGTTATGTCTCTACATGTACTAAAAATAAGTACTAAAATGCTCGATAACTGATAGTGAAATACAGCCTGTTTATAACACATTTAACTGGATACAATCAGTTTATTATATATATTTTTATCACACACGGCGGAAGCAAGACTGCATTGGTACACCTAATTGATCAGTGGATCTTGTCTATCGATAATGATAACATGGTAGGAACCATTTTCCTAGATTTAAAGAAAGCCTTCGATCTTGTAGATCATTCTATACTTCTTTATAAACTGAAGCTTCTAAATTTTTCTGATCAAAGTCTCAAATGGTTTACTTCCTATCTACAAAATCATCAGCAGATTGTCAAAGTTGGGAACTTAAAATCCTCATCACAGCAAGTACTGACCGGTGTCCCCCAAGGCTCAATTCTCGGTCCACTACTATTTATTATCTACATAAACGATATGCCCTTGTATGCCAAACACTGCTCTATTGACATGTATGCCGATGATGCAACCATGCACACATATGGTAGTAACCTAACAGAACTAGAGTTAAATTTGCAGGTGGATTTATTGGGCATTCAAAAGTGGTGCACAAATAACAATATGGCTCTTAATCTTCAGAAAACAACTTGTATGTTAGTAAGTACAACATACAAAATAGCCAGGCAGCACTCAATACAAATTACACTAAACAATGAAAAACTTAATGCAGTAAAATCGCAAAAGGTACTTGGTGTTTATATAAATGAGTCACTGACCTGGACAGTACACATTATAAAAGTGATTTCAAAATTGGTCTCGACTATCTCACTTCTCAGGAGACTTAATATATACTTAAATCAAGCTGCCAAAACAGTTTTCTATAATGCATACGTTGTTCCAATTCTCGACTTTGCTGCTACTGTTTGGGGACACTGTGCTAAGGAACAAGTGGTTCAAATTCTAAAAATGCAAAAACGTGCAATGAGAATAATTTTAAAGAAACCATTGATAACTCCATCTAAAGACATGTTCAGGGAACTAAATATTTTACCTTTCCCTGACAGAATAAAATACCACATCGGCATAATGGTATATAAAACATTAAATGGCTTCTCCCCAGAATACATTACATCTCTCCTTACCCCAATATCTGAAACCTGTAATTATAAACTAAGATCCTCTAACAAAAACAAACTTCAGCTACCAAGGCCTCATACTGAACTATATAAAAAATCCTTCAGTTACTCAGGTGTTCAGATATGGAATACAATACCCCTTGATATTAGACACCAGAAGTCAGTTGCGAACTTTAAATCCAGCCTGAAACAATGGATGTTTATTTGGCTGATTAGTTTTTATTCTATATAATAATTATGTTTTGAGACTTTAGTGTCAATATTACACAACTAACAGATGTCTGTTAAATGTAAGATTTCTCTAGTCGTTATGTATGTATGTATGCATTATTATAATAGTATAGTACTTAGTATATATGTGTTTTCTTTTCCAGTATCTCAATGTATTGTTGAGGGCCAAGTGGAAGATTAGCTCGTGCTAAACCTGTCACCCTCATTAAATAAAGTTATTATTATTATTATTATTATTATTATTATTATTATTATGTAGACGGGGTGTGGGCTGACTGATATCGAGGGCGCAAAGCAATGTCTCTAGGGGGTTCGTGGTTATGCTCTCCGGTAAAATTTTGAAAACTAGATGTCTTGAAATGCTAAATGTAAAATTCACCTCTGCCTTAAGATTTACTACTAATAATATATTATTTTTTTTTATTGTGATTGTTTATTAACTTTAACAAAAAAGTTTAACTTTTTATTAATAAATGTCTGGTCTTCATATTCATATTTTAGGTAAGATATTTTAAATGTTTTATTCCAAAATTAAATTTGTTAGAAGCAGAACACAATTCAGTGTTATAACGAATATGATTTGTAAGAGGTCGTATGATGGGCTTCCCTCTGTATAGATGATCGTTATTTTACCCCGTCCCAAGCAATGTTTCACGACAGATGCAAATCCACGAACGTTTTATCCTGTTCGTGGGACGATTTTCTTTCGGCGGGGCGAGACGTAGCCCAGTGGTAAAGCGCTCGCTCGATGCGCGGTCGGTCTGGGATAAATCTCCGTCAGTGGGCCTATTGGGCTATTTCTCGTTCCAGCCAGTGCACCACGACTGATATAACAAAGGCCGTGGTATGTACTACCCTGTCTGTGGGATGGATGGTGCATATAAAAGAACCCTTGCTGCTAATCGAAAAGAGTAGTCCATAAAGTGGCGACAGCGGATTTCCTCTCTCATGGTCCTTTGTCTGACGCCATATAACCGAAATAAAATGTGTTGAGTGTGCGTCGTTAAATTTTTTTTTTTTTTTTTTTCTTTTTTTTCTTTCGATTATCACCAGTATTGTTCTCTCACCCACTATACAATAAAAAAAGAAGTTTGGTTTGTTTGTTTAACGACACCACTAAATCACATTGATTATTGGATTTCAAACATTTAGTAATTTTGACATAGTCTTAGAGAGGAAACCCGCTACATTTTTCCATTAGTAGCAAGGGATATTTCATATGCACTACCCCACAGACAGGATAACACACACCACGGCCTTTGATATACTGGCTGGAACGAGAAATAGCCCAATGGGCCCACCGACGGGGATCGATCGCAAACCGACCATGCATCAAGCGAGTGCTTTACCACTGGGCTGCGCAATAGGAAAGACGTATTATTTGTTAGACGCATAATGGCGGCTGGGTGGAATAACCGATACCGGCTTCCACCCAGCGCGAGCTTAACGACTGAATGGGTAGGTGTAAATACACTACATCAACTTCTTTCTCATTAACCACTAACTGCCATTGTCCTGAACAGACAGCCCCGAAAGCTGAGGTGTGTCCAGGACAGCGTGCTTGAACCTTTATTGGATTTATATAAGTACGAAAATTACTCTAAATGCAATGGATTAAATTATAACTTTCCTTTAAAACAATTAGTTCGTAATATGTCATACTTTACTTCAAGCCTAAACGACTTCATTCAAAATACAAATCTGCCTTAACCGAAGCGTGTAGAACGTTTTTGAAATTTAAGTTTCAGAGCAGAGAAGGCAGGACAAGACAGCTTAACTAACACTACTTAAGCCCCGGCTACATAAATCACCGTTGCCACATTTTAGGATTCAAAGCAGCAATGAAATGGCAATTGAGTTGAAGACAGTTTCTCGCCTAATCAGCTTGAAAACATTTGAAATCCTTTTGATTGCATCACGGCAAACTCGCTGTGTCGACAATCTGCGATTGGGAAGACGGCTTCCTTGGGAAGCAACACTCGTTCCTCCGCTAATGTCTCCCCAGAGACGGCAAAACCCGACAATCAACGGTGACCCCCTTAATGTTTTCTCCAATATGGGGATGCACTGCTATAATTAACTTTCTTTTATTTTCGAAATAGCCTGAAAGAGATGCCAAGATCGAGAAGGTCGGATGGAATGTTAAACTTCCAGGAGGAGACTTTTAATGGCGTCCTCCACAGTATGTATTTATTTTAAAATTTAATGCCGAAATTAATATTCAGCTGGGAGCATTACTAGGAGTTAAAGGAAATACAGAAGAGGATGTTTTTGTGATTCTAGGAACAGAGGTTGCTGTATGCATAGCAATTCACATCACTTTGAAACCTCAGTCGCCAAAGATGTCAGAGTGACCCATATGTATTTTAAATCTCCTTTTTAGCACGCGGCCCAGTGGCAAAACGTTCGCTTGATGCGAGGTCGGTCTGGGACCGATCCTCGTTAGTGGGCCCATTGGACTATTCCTCGCTCCAGCCAGTGCACCACGACTGGTACATCAAAGACCGTGGTATGTGCTATCCTGTCTATGGTATGGTGCATATAAAAGATCCCTTGCTGCTAATCGAAAAGAGTAGCCCATGAAGTGGCGACAGCGGGTTTCCTCCCTCAATATCTGTGTGGTCCTTAACCATATGCCCGACGCCATATAACCTTAAACAATATGTGTTGAGTGCGTCGTTAAATAAATCATTTCCTTCCTTCCTTTTTAGCACACATATAGGCGAATCCTACCTGATAAAGAAGTGGCAGCCTCTGCTATGTTATGGTATTTTAGGATCTTAAAACCCATCACTAAACATGCAATTGTTTGAAATAATTAATTGAAAAAGAAACAAACACCTAACCCCCCAAAACGATAAAACCCCCACAACAATAAGAAAAAGAAAAAGAAACAACAACAACAACAACAACAACAACAAAAAACACTTCCCCGCATTTGTTTTAAATCAGTATTCAGGGCCGTAGCTGAAGGTGGACGGGGAAGAGGGAAGTCCCCCCCCCCCCCCCCCCCCACCCCCCACCCCCAAAACAAATCCGGGTAAAAATAATAGAAACTCTTCTTCTTAACCTTTTCGGGAGTTTTAAGTACGTAACCTCCCTGAAATGGCTGCAAAATGGTAATTCAGAGCCTCTAAATTTCACAATTTCCATACTCGCTCGTTCCAAGATTCATCTGCACCCCCCCCCCCCCCCACCCCCCAAATAAAATCCTAGCTACGGTCCTAGTATCCCACTAAAACATAAAAAAAACCCCATTTGATTTCAACAATCTTCACCCATATCCTACGTCATCGATTCTAGAATAGTCCCATAGCATTTATCTTCTCTTATTTTTTAATAATGACAGAAATAACATATCACAGAATAACGCTGGCCTTAACACATGCCGTCATTATACACATGCCGTCGGGTACGTGAGGGGAGATACATTTCCGTCGAGTGGTGCGCGTGTACAGCTAAGTATCTCGGTAACGTTCGTCAACGAGTACTAATCACCACGTGGACTGGTTCATTTCATGTACATTTCGTGAAAAGTAATCAAGTGCAAAATACCTGATACTTGACATTTCACAGCAGACATGTCCACGAGCGATATCGTTTTAATTGGAAACAGCCATTTTGTCAGTGCTGCTATTTGCAGATATGTGCTGCAGGTCATCCTCCAAACAAACATTCAAAATACTGCACGCATAGGAGTACGGGCTCCTGTTTTTGTAGGGGGGCAGGCTGGCTTTTGCCTGAATTAAACGAAACTGCACGAATCTGCATAACAAAATTTATTCACATTAGCATTACTACCAAACAGCTATGTAGGGTTACAAACGAATCACTACGCATTTTTACATTACATTAATTTTGAGGATAGAATGATGGAAATACATGGTACAAATGTCTCAGGTTAGCACACTTTTCCCGAATATTTGTATAATTTTTGCCCGAATTTGAAGTTTTGCTCCAGCACTGGGAGGGGTTGGGGATGGCGGGGGCAGTTCCCCTCCCCCACCCCCTGTCTCGTACGCTTATGACTGCATAAGATGCATATATTTTTAAACAAATTATGAATGTGGTATTCTATTTCTTAGATATCCTCCAGAAAAAGATTTAAAAGAAATTTTGAACATCTTTTCCAACTATATTTATTTATTTGTTAGCAGCGCTTGCAAGTTTAAGTTACTGTTACTGTTACTTTATTAGCATTGCCTGTATCCAAAAGAGGTTCAGACACGTGTTTAAGTTAAACTTTAAAGTTTTGGTAATGCTAACTTCATTGCCTGGTGTAACTTTGGTGTCCGGGCATTACCTCGCAGCAGGCAATCAGATGTCTTTAAATGGATGTTCTACAAATATTTGAGAAATATTTATAATAATATCATAACTCAGTATGAATCTGGCTTTCTTCCTGGAAACCAACTCAATGATTTTTATAATTATATTTGTAAGGCAATGGGTGCAGGGAAAGAGGTTCAAGCAGTTTTCTGTGATATAAGTAAGGCATTTGATAGAGTCTGGCACACAGGTTTATTACATAAATTAGAAGTGGGTATTAAGGGTAAACTGCTAACTTGGTTTTCGAGTTATTTGTTTGAACGTAAGCAATGTGTTGTTATTCACGGAATTGAATCGGAGTTGTGTTATATACATGCAGGTGTACCCCAAGGATCCGTCCTTGGCTCATTACTATTTCTAATCTATATACATTGTAAATGATATTGTAATAGATGTTAAATCAAATATACGTCTTTTTGCGGATGATACCTCACTTTACATTGAAGTTGAGAATCCCCAGTTATGTGGAAATATTTTGAATAGTGATTTAGAAAATATAGTTAAATGGGCCAAGAAATAGGTGGTAAAATTCAGTCCAGATAAAAATGACCTCTTCTCGACCTTCTTTGTATTTTGATAATCATCTTATATCTGAAGTTGAAAGTCACAAACACTTAGGAGTTACTTTTGAAGTAACTGGACAGTGAAAAACCAATATTAATGACATTATTGAAAAAAACCCCTAACAAAATGATAAATTGTCTTCGATCCTTCAAGTATAGGCTGTCAGGCTCTGCCCTGGAAACACTATACAGATCGTCTATATTACCACAATTTAATTATGCAGATGTTATTTGGGATAACTGTACACTGGAGCTGTAACAACAACTTGAAAATGCTCAATTAGATGCTTTATGTACTATATACAGATCAGTGAAAGGCACTTCCCACCAAAACTTTATCTTGAAACCGATTTTATTCCAATGTTTGAGAGACGTAAACGTCACAAACTTATTATGATGTATAAAATCATAAACAACTTAACACCCAGGTACTTGTCCCTCGAAATGCCACGTCAGTTGATTGAAACAACTCCTTATAATTTGAGGCATAATGAACACATTCAAACAATTTTTTCCCGTACCAGATTGTACTCTGATTCATTTTTCCCTTCTGAAATTAAATTATGTTTATAATGAAAAATATTAATAATATGTATATGGTAATAAATATGTTTAAAACAAATATTTGAGATTGGCGTGTGATTATATATATATTATATTATATATATATATATATATATATATATATATATATATATATATATATATATATATATATATATATATATATATATATATATGTAAGCCTAACGTAAGACCACCACACCCTATCTAAACTTTATCCAGTGGTAAGCACGGGTTACAGCTAGTAGAATATAAAAATATAATAGCACCCAGCCACTCCATATGGAGTTACGAAAGACTATACATTGATCGACATAGATAAAATATATAAATATTATATTAAAAAACCCACATTTAAATCATTTACCGCGAAATAAACCACGGTGATTAACGTTCGGTTTTGCAACAAAATTACCTGATTTTGAGTGTAGAAGAATAGGCAGAAACGTGTGTAGTAATCACGGCAAAATCATGTTGTAAAACCACACTGATTGGCAATGAATAATAATTGTATCCTTGTAATTAGGGGAATCGTCTCCCATGCAAATCCGTGGTTTGACTTCACACTGTATTGATTGGTTGACAGCACCCACTGACCAGCATGACGTGATTCAGTATTCAATTCTTTATTCAAACTTTGAGCAGTAACTGCTCATCAGTTGTAATTACAAATAACATGTTGAAAGACGAATGAAAGGTGTAAAATAAGAATAACAATATAAACATAGCATTATTACAATCAATCAAAGGAGAATATAATAGAATAAGTGTAATTCGACTTTGTCTCTAAGTAACAATAAAATATGCTTCACGTTTTTTGAATACTTTCCATAGATATTTACCTAAATTACACAAATCTTTAATATTATTTGTACTTATTTGTATTCCATCATTCGTTCACGGTTTGTACGTTTGTTGGACGACTGACTGATTTGTTTGTTTGTTGGCTGGTTGTTTGGACGGCTGGTTGGTTATTTAGATGGCTGGTTGGTTCGATGGTTGGTTGCTTGATTGGATGAGTTGTTGATTGGTTGGATGACTAGTTGGTTGCATGGTTGGCTAGTTGGATGGCTGGTTGGTTGCTCGGTTATTTAGATGGCTAGTTGGTTGGATGGCTGGTTGGTTGTTTCGATGGATGGTTAGTTGGTTATTTGGATGGCTGGTTGATTTGGTGGCTGGTTGGTTTCTTGGTTGAAAGGTTAGTTGGTTATTTGGATGGCTGGTTGGTTGCTTGGTTGAATAGTTGGTTGGTTATTTCGATGGCTGATTGGATGGGTGGTCAGGTTGCTTGCTGGTTGGCTAACCTGGCCGACTGATTGACTGATTGATTAGTCAATGAATTGATCGATCCATTTAACCATTCATTTATTAGTTCGTTAATTCATACGAACCAGATGAGATTTATTTCATATACATATTCAAACATTCCAAAAATTCTCATTTTGGTTGTTATTGTTTATATGAAATACGTTTCACGTATGCTCGTAACAATGTACTGGGTTCGCAACTTCGATGCCGTCTCCTACCCAGATCGAGTTTTAACGACTCAGTGTATAAATGTATGGCCACTACATCGACTTCTCATGCACTAGCTACTGGGAACTAACCACTTATCCACAGTCCTGAACAGACAGTCCAGACAGCTGATGTGTGTATCCAGGAGAGCGTGCTTTAACCGTACATGGATATAACGTTTATTTTGTTTAACGACACCACTAGAGCACATTGATTTATTAATCATCGGCTATTGGATGTCAAACATTTGATAATTTTGACATATAGTCTTAGAGAAGAAACCCGCTATATTTTCCCATTAGTAGCATGGGATCTTTTATATATATCAGCCCACAGACAGGACAGACACTGACTAGAACGAGAAATAGCCCAATGGGCCCACCGACGGAGATCGATCCCAAATCGACCGCGCATCAAATTAGCGCTTTACCCCAGGGCTACGTCCCGCTCCTAATCGTAACCCAGTATATTAGCGTAGAGCTAGGATTTTATATGGGGGGGGGGGGGGGGG
>NC_054704.1:47719624-47869624 GCF_016097555.1 Gigantopelta aegis
CAAAATTTATTCATATTAGCATTACTGGCTAAACAGCTATATAGCGTTTGAAACGAATCACTACGCAGTTTTACACGGATTTCAACTAATTTTGCGGGTAGAATGATGAAAATAAATAGTAAAAATTACTTGGGTTAGCACATTTTCCCCGAATAATTTTTGCCTGATTTTGAGGTTTTGCTCTAACACCAGGGGGCAGTTGTCCCCCCCCCTTCCCCCCGGCCCCCTGTATCGTGCGGTTGTGACAACATCAAAGACAAAACAATAATAATCATAAGTGTAACAACAAAATAACACCAAAATCTTCATTATAATCAAGCACAACAACAACAACAGCAACAAAAACAACAACAACAACAACAACGACAACAGCAGCAGCAACAACAGCAACAGCCGCAACATCAATCTCAGTTTTAATGAGCGCTCGTTTAGACGTTCGTATCGTGGTAAGGTTAATGCAATAAGGCAATCGTTGCGGCTCTGTTTCCAGTCTGTACGAGGTTATGTATACGAACTGAACAGATAATCTCCATACAGCATCGGTCTGTACTACCTTGATTATATTTGATTGATGCCATTTGCCGACGTTTAAGATAACAAGATTTTATTTGCGTGATTTTCTCACAACACGAGTGACCGCAAGACCAGTGCGCGAATGAGAAGCAGTTGCCAAATTAAGCGTATTAGTTGAAACAGGATCAGTTCGTTTTCCATAATTTGGTGGATGATTGTCAGAAGGAAAACAACACTGTCTTTTAGGTACTGAATGAAAACACGCTTTGTTTCCGGCGAGATTCCGTCCACGTTTGGATAACTCATTGGCCGTGAATATCTCAAACAGATGCGGCTGTATCTAGAATCGGAAATGAATGTAATGCATATGTAAATGCTTCGTGATGGTCGTTTGCGAAGTATAATAGAGAAAGGGAAAATAGTTCTGTTATGTAAAATGATATAGAATCTGTTCTGCTAAAAGCACTCATTTTTGCGATGTTGTTTATGTACAGGAGCCGTAGCAACAGTAGCAACAGCAACAGCAGCAGCAGTAGCAGTAGTTGTTGTAGTATAGTACTAGTAGTAGAGGTGGTAGTAGTAATAGTAGTAGTAGAAGTAGTAGTAGTAGTAAAAACAGCAGCAGCAGCAGCAGCATTAGTAGTAGTAGTAGTAGTAGTAGTAGTAGTAGTAGTAGTAGTAGTAGTAGTAGTAGTAGTAGTAAAAGTGGTTGTGGTAGAAGTGGTTGTGGTAGTGGTGATAGTACTCGTAGGAGTATTATTAGTAGTTATTAATGATGTTTCTGATTTTGAAATTTTGAACTTATTACCCTAATTCACCGGTTTCGGGTACTTTTTTAGCATTGTCCTATCAAACCAAGGTTCACACACGTCTGTCCTGGGCAGGTTACAAGTTTAAATTGTCTGAAATCCTGTTCAGAGCTGATACAACTAAGGGATCTAACTTAATAAAATAGAAGACATCAGATCATTCACACATAACATACCACATAACATACCAAAAACCTGATTCTTTTTGTGCATCTATCGTCTAGTCACCAGTAGAGGCGTCTCCAATCTTTTAGACAAAAGGCACATTTTTGCATTGGATTTTAATGATGATGTTTCAGTTGTGTCTGCAGGTTTTATATGTTTATTGATGGTCTCACCCCAGTTCTACAGGTATGTATATATATTTGGCTACACTCGCTGTGCCAACTTCCAGTATCAGATCCGGGACGCATCCTGTTATCCTCCAACTTCCGGTAATGATTTTGTTTTAAGTGCCTAATCTTAATGACTTTGTTTCTCGTCGTTTTTGTGAGCAAGTGCTGTATACTTCTCAAATACCTAGAGCTAGCGTTAATATTAGAATTTCGATAATGTCGCCGACCAGAACTGTACACAAATGATTGAATCGTTATGAGAAAAGAACGCGCAGGTAGCTATTACATCTAACCGCTCTTAATACTTCCTGTTGGCTAGAATTTGCACCGTATAACACACGGATCAATTTTGAAATTGCAGCTTTTGTTTTCCGCTTCACTGACACTGAGATGGATACACGAAAAGGACGCATTGAATATGTGGAGTTAGAAGAAGAATTATCAGCTAGACTTGAATGCCTTTCATCAAGAATTCTCTGACAGTGGCTACTCCAGAGGGGGTTCACGGGTGCACTGTTCCTTTGGAATATGAAGAGAGAAAAAAAGGTTTCAAGAAGAAAAGATTTCTCATTTCAACTTATTTTCGTGCTTTTCAGTCTTCTTCTTCTTTTCGGGAACTCTAATCATGACTGTCGAGTCCCACATAAGTTGTTTTCCAAGTTCTTTTTATTTCAACTTATTTTTCGTGCTTATATCCAATTAAGGTCCAAGCACGCTGTCCTGGACACACACACACCTCGGCTATCTGGGCTCTATCTGTCCAGGACAGTGGGTTAGTTGTTAGTTGGTTAGTGGTTAGTGAGAGAGAGAGAGAGAGAGAGAGAGAGAGAGAGAGAGAGAGAGAGAGAGAGAGAGAGAGAGAGAGAGAGAGAGAGAGAGAGGAGGGTGTAATGGCCTTATACCTATCCATTGAGCCCTTCAGAAGTCGCTCTGGGTTGGAGCCGGTACCGGACTGCGAACCCTGTACCTACCAGCCGGTAGCCCGATGGTTTAAGCACTGTGTCGCCGAGGCCGGTAAAAAAGCTAAAAGGTCACCACTATTGATGCCACGCCACATTGGTTAAGCCATCGGCTTTAAGGCTGGAAGTTTTTGCGTTTAGCCAAGAAGAACTAGATGGAGTAGGAAATAACACAGGTCCTCGTCTTAGATTCGATCCTGCAACACTTCGAAGACAAAAAGACACTTTACATCTGAGCTGCAGATCACTCCTGTATATTGAAAACGTCATTATTTCATCTTTTTGGGGTCATGTTTTTAACTTTTCTTTAAATAAAATAGCATATTAAACAGTTATAATTGTTACAGTCATGTTTTCTAATATCTCTGCAATCCCCGGATGTCTTGAAAATCCAATCAATCAAGCTCGTTTGTATCACGTGTCTGAACGACGCTGAGTATCGAAACATTCCGCCAAAAGGCACGTGCGTAGAGACGTTTAAAGGGACATTCCTGAGTTTGCTGCATTGTAAGATGTTTCCGACTAATAAAATATTTTTACGATTAAACTTACATATTAAATATATTTTCTTGTTTAGGAAATTAAATGAAATGTAACATAGCACGTTTAATATACAGCCACTAATATTTTATGCAGAAAAATATATTTGATATGTAATTACAATCGTTAAAATATCTCGCTTAGTGGTTAACATCTTAAAAAATTGCAGCAAACTCAGGAATGTTCCTTTAACAAACCTTGTATCCGTCCTTCTCTGTTGATATAAGGAATCATTACCTGCAAGTCTGAAACTGTGCAAAAACACTTAAAGTTTTCCTGAAATGAAACACAAACAAAACAGTCATATGGGTTCATGTCATGTTCACAACTCTGTGCACCCCTCTTAACAAAACTAATCATGTATTCGCCATTGTGTGTTGATATTTTGAAAAAAAGGTACACATACGTTTTAGTCCTCACACCATTTTAAGGATTTCTTTAAACGAAATGCAAATAACACCTGAGTAATGTTTACAAATCTGTACGTCTTTTAACGTCGATGCTTCAAATGCGCGTGTACAAGAATTTATGCAGGTGTCTAGACTGGCTAGCGAAGTTTATAGGAATGTGGAGTAAAAAACATGCTGCTCCAGAAAATATTTTGAAAAAAATGAAGAAAATTTGCTTGAGCAGGGAAGGGTTTCGATCCCACAAATCCCCCCCCCCCCCCCCTCGTCCGCCCTCCGCACACGTGCCTGGCCTAAGCCTCCATCGGTTCACAGACGACAGAAAGTTTCCTTTAAATCAAAGACAATGTCAAGTGTTCAAATCTGTATACCCCCTCTTTTAACAAATCGTGTATCCGCCCTAGCATGTATGCTACTTCAAACGTTAGAGATCAATACGAGAAAGGCGTGTGGTTTTTGAACGTGTGACCTCGTCGCAGTTCAGTCGATGGCTAAAACACATAAATCGAACACAGTCGTCGATTCGACTCTCGTTTCCCCAACATATAACAATCGTTAGCTGCTAATGGAGCGCAGTTTATAAAAGAACGCACACAATTATATAATATAAAGTTATTTTATGGAGATTCATTTTTGGCACCACACCGCCGTCCCCAGTGTCCTTGCTTTGTGTAGCAGCTTAATATAGTCTGATTCAGGAAATAGGTCTTCATTAAAAAAAAGTATATAAAAATACTGAAATGATTTTTTGAAACCTTTTTTGTTTTGTTTATGATTACGCAACCTGTTTGCTATATAAATAACCTATTGGTATGACGTTGCTAGCATATGGAATGCCGACACTTTTATACCAGTAAAATGAGGCGGTCGTCTGGGATAACTCAAAATGTTTGGGTCTACCATTATTTATTTTTTGGTAGAGTAGTTATCAAGCGACTGTACTTCGCAAAAACAGGAGTTACGTAGCCCTCTTGATATTGCCCTATTTGTCACAAAACTGTCTGTGGGATGGTGCATATAAAAGATCCCTGGCTGCTAATCAAAAAGAGTAGCCCATGAAGTGGCGACAGCGGGTTTCCTCTCTATATATATCTGTGTGGTTCTTAACCATATGTCTGACGCCATATAACCGTAAATGTGTTGAGTGTGTCGTTAAGTAAAACATTTCCTTCCTTCCTTGTTACAGAATACATTCTGACATAAACATACTATTGATATACACATAAAAGGGAATGGTGGTCACTGGTGTGCAACCTTTTTGAACTTTGATGATTTTTAAAAATGAAGACAAATTTTCTAAACTAAACAATATTACGCTGATACCCAACGCGACGACATGGGCAGTGGTGGAGTGGTGCCCAAGCAGGAGCGGGACGTTGTTGTTTTTTTTAACCGGCCTGGTGGTATTGTGGTTAAGCTGGTAGGTACATGGTTCGTTTCCCGGTACCGGCTCCCACCCAGAGCGGTTCTTAAGAGCTCAGTGGGTAGGTGTAAGACCACTACACCGTATTCTCTCTCACTAATCACTAACAACTAACAATTAACCCAGGACAGACAGCCCAGATAGCTGAGGTGTGTGCCTAGGACAGCGTGCTTGAACCTTAATTGGATATAAGCACGAAAATAAGTTGAAATAAAATAATAATTTTGAAACTTGACAAAATAGTATCGCAAATACTAAATGCTTAAAACCTAATATACCTGCTGATTACACAATGAGTTGGATTACCGTCAAACAATTAGAACAAAAAATCGAAAAATAAAACATCAAGCAGACCACACTGTTACTAATGTCAGAGAAATCGGTGAAAGCATATTCAGTTGTTTCTTGAGAATATCCAGAATAATTCTCATCCAGTGTCTTCCATTGTTGCTCAACAACAATAGTCTCTACGCACGTGCCTTTTGGCGTTTGGTGGAATGTTTCGGTACTCAGCGTCGTTCAGACACGTGATACAAACGAGCTTGATTGATTGGATTTTCAAGACATCCGGGGATTGCAGAGATATTATGAATTGACAATTATGTGTCGTTGTTCTGTACAAAGAGACAGCACTTAAAGATTTACAAGCAGTGCTATTTCCGATTTGAAATGTTTTTAAGGGGTTTTTGGCATCACGAAAACCCTGATTTATGGCATTTTAAAATTGCACAAGAAAAATCAAAGGAAGACCTTTAAGGATTTATGAATATAGATTGTTTTTCCATTGCGTCTTTTCTGACCTTTGTTACAACGTAATCTATTTTCCAAATTCATTATCCATAACTTTCATTGTTTCTCTATAGTAGCACATAATTTTCAAACTTGTACCTAGGGATCTCCCAAAATATTTAAAGGAGCCACAAAAAATACCACAACCACTCCAACTACCACGACCACATACCCCCCAAAAAACAACAACACCCCCCAAAAAACAACAACCCTGAAACAACAATAAACCCCAAAACAAAACAAAACAAAACAAAAAAGTAGAACAAACCCTTCTCCAAAAAAATCCCAAAACCACAACAACCACCCCCCCAAAAAAAAACCCCCAAAAACACCCCCCCCCCCCCAATAAACCCCAAACCTCAACTAAAAACCAAAACAACAACAGCAGCAACAGCAGCAGCAACAACAACAACAACAGAAACACCTGCACGCAGTAACGCACACTAACGCTACATACTAGTTATATACACACACAGACACGACAACCGTCCTGGTGGACATAAGGCTGGTAGGTACTGGGTTCGCAGCCCGGTACCGGCTCCCACCCAGAGCGAGTTTTAACGACTCATTGGGTAGGCGTAAGACTCACTAACCACTTACATTAACCATCTGTCCTGAACAGACAGCCCAGATAGCTGAGGTTTGTGCCCAGGACAGCGTGCTTGAACCTTAATTGAATATAAACACGATAATAAGTAGAAATGGATGAATGAAAAGACACGACACAACAAATCAATAGTTTGTCAGTCATTGTCAAGTGATGTTGTGGACTGGCTAGATGTAAAATTCAAGTCTGGACGCCATTGGTTTAGTACATTTACTAACTAAAGAATTCAGAGGCGTAACCCAGTGGTAAAGCGCTCGCTTGATGCGCGGTCGGTTTAGGATCGATCCCCGTCGGAGGGCCCATTGGGCTATTTTTCGTTCCAGCCAGTGCACCACGACTGGTAAATCAAAGGCCGTGGTATGTACTATCTTGTCTGTGGGATGGTGCATATAAAAGTTCCCTTTCTACTAATGGAAAAATGTAGCGGGTTTCATCTCTGTCACTGTCAAAATTACCATATGTTTGACATCCAATAGCCGATGATTAATAAATCAATGTACTCTAGTGGTGTCGTTAAAAACAAACAAACTATCCATACTTTGATATAGATAACAATGTATTTTCATGTGACGTAGATTGAAGATCACAGTCAACGGAATTGACGAATGATGCGCCACGGAAAGCAAATCAACTTGATGACTTATTCTACTTGAATATACAACGTTAATTGACCTACTTTAGATGTTTAAATATTAAAATCGTTTTTGTCAGTGCACCACGACTGGTTTATCAAAGACAGTGGTATGTGCTATCCTGTCTGTGAGATGGTGCATATAAAAGTTTCATTGCTACTAATGACAAACTGTAGTAGATATGCTGTCTAAGACCGTGTGTTAGAATTACCAAATGTTTGGCACCCAATAGCCGATGATTACTATATATCAATGTGCTCTAGTGGTGTTGTTAAATAAAATAAACTTTAACTGTTAACTTTATAAATATTAAAAATGTACTTGATATTTTTAAATGGTTATATTAAATATATTTAATATATTCTAAATAATTAAATATTAAAAAAGGTACTTGATCTATTCTGGGCGGGATTTAGGTCAGTCGTATAAGTCCTCGCTTGAGGTGCTTGCGTCTCAGGATCGAAGCACCTCGGTGGATCCATTCAACTGATTGGTTTTTGTTCTCGTTCCAACCAGTGCAGCACAACTGGTCAAAGGCCGTGGTATGTGCTATCCTGTCTGTGGGAAGTGCATATAAAGGATCCCTTTCTGCATTAAGAAAGAAAGAAATGTTTTATTTAACGACTCACTCAGCACATTTTATTTACGGTTATATGGCGTCAAACATATGGTTAAGGACCACACAGATAATGAGAGAGGAAACCCGCTGTCGCCACTTCATTGCTGCTTTGGAAAATTGGAAAATTGTAGCGGTTTATTTTCTAATGACTACGTGTCAAAATTACTAAATGTTTAACGTCCAATAGCCGTTGATTAATTAATCAATGTGCTCCAGTGGTGTCGTTAAACAAAACAAACTTTGATCTGTTCTAGATGCTTAAGTTTTAAAAACATATTTGATCTGTTCCAAATATTTAAACTTGAAAAATATACTCGAGATTTCAAGTTAAAATGACAAAGAAAACCCTTTTCAATATGTTCCTAAATGAGGAGCATTCCTTTGAGACACTTCGATAGACTTTTTTTTAAGTCACTCTCAGACTTCCCTTAATTTTATTCTCACATTTTATTTGTATGGCTTCCCAATTCCCAATTCTTTTCTACGGGTCTGAGTGTATATTTTTCACAATTCTGGTGAAGAAAATAAATTCCAATTTTTTTTTTTACAAACACGCGTTGATTACTTTTTTTCTAATGGCTTTTGTGTTGACGGGAAGACAATAATGCAAAGAAAGTTTACCCTATCTTTCGCGACGTGATAAATGCATAAACTATCCGTGCTGCATTTTGAATACGAAAATACTTTAAACAAATTGATGCGAAAACTCTTGGAGCCTATAATGGCTCTGTATAATTCCAACAAATTCTGACTTCTTCTTCTCTTTTTTTCTCATTCCAATCAACAGCTGAAAACCACTCTCGTATGCATGCCACAGCTATTAACACAATCGTTCATTTTTCGGGTGGTTTATCAAATTCAGGTCTCGTGGGAGAATATATATTAACACATTTTTGTAGACAACGTGGCACTTTTGTTCTTCTATGCGACTGATATATGGATAAATGGTAATCCAGGACAATATGATATCGAGTACGAGGGTCGGGATCATAAACGAACGAGACCAATGATAGATCACCGTATTCCTTAGCTCTCGGAGAAAGTGCGATACTCGATGCCGAGGGAATAACGTTCTCTAATAGAATTTTTAGTCAAGCAAGATTGCGACTGGAAGCTTAACAAGCACTAGAATCATAATGTTTTTTCTTTGCCAATATCGGGCAGATCATTACCAACACACATGCACGCAGATGATCGTATTTGTTACATGAGATGTTCATCACTACAGGACTAAGGAAAATCAAAATGGCCGACAAGGGCGTGCACATATAAAAATCTGTACAAGATAGGGGCGAGACGTAACCCAGTGGTAAAGCGTTCGCTTGGTGCGCAGTCGTTCTAGGATCGATCCCCCTCGGTGGACCCATTGGGCTATTTCTCGTTCCAGCCAGTGCTCCACAACTGGTGTAACAAAGGCCGTGGTATGTACTATACTGTCTGTGGGATGGTGCATATAAAAGATCCTTTGCTGCTAATCGAAAAGAGTAGTCCATGAAGTGGCAACAGCGGTCCTTAACCATATGTCTGACGCCATTGGTCCTTAACCATATGTATGACGCCATATTACCGTACAATAAAATCTGTTGAGTGCGTCGTTAAATACACACATTTCCTTTCCTTTCCTGTACAATATTACCATTCATATGCACATATAACATGAACTTTGTTGAACAGTGAGAGGGTTGGACATGGGGTTAGATAAGAATCCAATTGTTACCACATATGGTACTCTTATTAACTAATATAGCTCCTACTTTTGTATTAAGTCGATTTTTTCCTCGAATTAACAAAAAATGCCCGAATCTTGATACCAATATTTATTCTTATTAGCATTATTGTCAAACAGCTACATATGGTTGCACACGGATCACAACGCATTTTTTACATGGATTACAACTAATATTGTGGTAGAATGATGGAAATACATGGTGAAAAGGTTTCAGGTAAGCTCATTTTGCCCGAATATTTCTATCTTTTTTTGCCGAATTTGGGGATTTGCTTCAGTTCCCCCTACCCCTGTCTCGTACGCTTATGTTAATAATTATTAGTAGCAAAAATGACGTATTAAGGATTAGATTTTATCGCCGTGTAGAGTGGCTGATGTCCTACAGAAGAGACACCTGACTAATTAATTATCAAAACATCCTCTGGACTCTGTTATGTTCAAAACGTCCTCTGGACTCGATTGTGTTCAACCGGCCTCGGTGGCGTTGTGGTTAGGCCATCGGTCTACAGGCTGGTAGGTACTGGGTTCGGATCCCAGTCGAGGCATGGGATTTTTAATCCAGATACTGACTCCAAACCCTGAGTGAGTGCTCCGCAAGGCTCAGTGGGTAGGTGTAAACCACTTGCACCGATCAGTGATCCATATCTGGTTCAACAAAGGCCATGGTTTGTGCTATCCTGCACAACAGCATGACAGCAAATGAAGGTTGGATCCAGTGCACTGCATGTAGACGTTGGGCACATGATGATTGTGCAGGTGTTGACAGTGATGATGACAAGTTTGTTTGTGACATATGTGCAAAATCATGTTTCTTGAGGTCATCATCACCTCATCTCTTGGCTACCTGATCTATGGTATAAGAACATTGTTAATTCTGCTGTGTGTTATATGACAATCACCTCATTTCAAAATATTTTTTTAAACAGACTACAGTTGTATTCGCAGAGAGGACAAGGAACTTTTGACCAGGGTGGTCTCTTTTATTTGACAATCATTGATTACTTTATTTTATTACTTTAGCCGTCAGAGCACAGGTTGATTTGTAGGCTACCATGAGAGGACAAGGACATTCTGATCTCAATGTTATCATTTTGTAATTGATGTTCCATGTAGCGGGGTGGGGGGGGGGGGGGGGGGGGGGGGGGTTGCAATGTTGTTTCCTAAAAGGTTTGTACTAGTATGTACTGTGTGTTCTATTTAGGATAAAACTTGTTTTTAAAATTAGAATTATATTTGCAGTTTGTTCCTTGACCAGTAGGCCACTCACAATGTTTTATCATGAATGGACCATTTTACCCCATGGGGTGGGCAAAATGGCCCAGCAGGCATTTTTTTTTTCTTGCTTATCAACAGTTGATGGTTAATTTTGGCTCTATTCTCCAAGGGTCATTACATTTATTAGTGAACAAAGATTACAAAACAAACTGACCCAAGTTCATACAGTTCATCATGATGGAATTTTTTTTAATTGAAAGCTTAAGGTGGCCATTTTACACCACTCTCCCCTACTTAACAGTTTGAAGTCCACATAGAACAACACACATAATCCTGGAGCACGATTTGTAGTAACGTATTCTGGAGGGCGGATGCTGGCGAACAATTCGACTGGTACCATCGTGTTCTATCATATCACATTCAGTTAGTGTTAGGCCTAAAGCCAGTCTAGCGAACAGCCGCGAGCGTCGTCTCCCTCCCCCCCCCCCCCCCCCCCCCCCCAATGCATATTTGCGGTCGTTCGATAGACTGGTTTTTGCGCCCAAGTTAAAATGAATGTAATATGACACAAGACGACGATACCAGTCAAATTGTTCGCGAGCGCGATTGACCTCCTGAATACGACATTAACATGCCTCATGTTGTTAATGTTGGTGTCCATACCCAGATTTTGATACCCTCCTGAATACGTATCACGCCTCAGGTTGTTAATTTGGTGTCCATACCCAGATACTGATACCCTCCTGAATACGTCACATGCCTCAGGTTGTTGATTTGTTGTTTATACCCAGATATTGATACACTCCTGAATACGTCACATGCCTCAGGTTGTTAATTTGGTGTCTATACCCAGATATTGATACCTTCCTGAATACGTCACATGCCTCAGGTTGTTAATTTGGTGTCCATACCCAGATATTGATACTCTCCTGAATACGTCACATGCCTCAGGTTGTTAATTTGGTGTCCATACCCAGATATTGATACCCTCCCGAATACGTCACATGCCTCAGGTTGTTAATTTTGGTGTCCATACCCAGATTGTGATATCCTCCTGAATACGTCACTAATATGCCTCAGGTTGTTAATTTTGGTCTTCATACCCAGGTTTTGATACCCTCCCGAATATATCACTAACATGCCTCAGGTTGTTGATTTGGTCTCAATACCCATATTTTGATACCCTGCGACACCTGCCACCCCTTCATCATCTCGCTGCACCGACACGCCCACGTCAAACACATTTCTATACACGTAGATTTGCTACTAGTCTCCAAGGTTGTGCGACACTGGTTTTTACTCTTATATACATTAAAAAAAAGCAACAAGCGCTGACTTGCGTTTCTCACGTCTTTACCCTAATGGACTCATCGAAACTAGTGTTCCGGAATTGAAGCCGCGTTTATTAACCAGCACTGCGGCATACATAACACATTTTCTGCGAGGGAAAATAATTCACCAAACAAAATCGAGCATTATCCTAAAAACATTATCGGGAAAATTTCAGGTTTAGTTTAACCAATTTACATTTCATTCGAAAGCAGTGGAAGGACAAAAATCAATACCTCCCCGTTAATAACAATACCATTCGCTGCCCAGTAGAGCACAAATCAGTTTTTCTGCTTTTAAGCGTGGATAAAAATCATTTTGCCTGATTACTACCACGAAAAGATATTGCTTCTTGCCTGAGGTTTGGTGGGTTAATTGAAAAACTCTGATAATTTCAGAATCACGAATCTCTGTGAACACGAATGTCAGCTTGTCTACTCGGTGAACAGATAACCAAGAGGATGACACGTCCTTCTCGCTAATAGAGCAGCAGAGGACACGATACATTTTGTGCCGAGATACATCTTGTACTATGTTGGCCTGCACTGAGGTAACTAAGAGTAAGCAGGCTCGTAGGAGGTCCAAACACAGGCGTACGGGCTCCCATTTTTGTAAGTGGTGCAGGCTGGCTTTTGCCCGTATTTAAACGAAAATGCCCGAATCTGGGACCAATTTCACTAAACATCGTATGTTTACGTCTGCGACTAGCAGTTATACCGAGCATAGATTTACACGTTTGGCATCTATTTCACGCAGAAAATTACATCATTTCGGAAGATGGAGCATTTTAATGACAATAGAAAATAAAATATGTATACTTAAAACTATATTTGTTGTATTATGATAGTAATAAGAATTGACTTTTAGATTTACGTTTACGTGCAAAACTAGGCTTACGATGTTTTGTGAAATTGGGCCCTGGCATCCATTTCACACAAAACGTAAGTTTACGTCTGCTACTAGCTAGTTAAACAGGCCATACGTTTACACTTGTTTGGCATCTATTTCACATACAAAATTGCATCATTAT
Organism: Gigantopelta aegis; assembly: GCF_016097555.1. Taxonomy (NCBI): domain Eukaryota; kingdom Metazoa; phylum Mollusca; class Gastropoda; order Neomphalida; family Peltospiridae; genus Gigantopelta; species Gigantopelta aegis. Next base: position 47,732,558 of record NC_054704.1, read on the forward strand.
GGAAAATGGAGCATTTTAAAGACAGACGAAACTTCAAACTACATTAGTTGTACTGTTAGCAGTGATAAGAACTGTGATTTAGTCGTAGATTTACGTTTACGTGAAAAACTAGACTTACGATGTTTTGTGAAATTGGGCCATGAATGACAACATTTATTCATATTAGCATCACTACCAAACAGCTATATTGGGATGCAAACGAATCAATACGCATTTTTACATAGATTACAACTAATTTTGAGGGTAGATTTATGGAAATACATAGTAAAAAGGTCTCAGGTTAGCACATTTTGCCCAAATATCTCTCTTATGTTTCCCCGAATTTGAGGTTTTGCTCCCGCACTAGCAGTTGCCCCTTCCCCCCGACACACACACTGCCCACTGTCTCATACGCTTATGAGCCCAAATTTACTGTATTGGTGAGGCCTATTTTGACTCTACTATACGTGGAAGATATGAAATAAAGCTCCTCGCCTACAGTTTTTTTTCTTCAAATAGTTATACTTTATTTCTGCATTCTGGAGCAGTATGTAACAGAAATGTATGTTCCGATGAAACGGTTTGACAGTATTTAAGGCAGGATTAACGATATCATGTACTCTTTTGTATTTGTTAAAAAAATCACCGAACAAAATCTATACAGTTTTGTTCTCTCAGAAGGCGAATTACGTGTATCATTATTTCAGAAGGTGAGCATCATTGTACCGACATTTCTGTTATTTTAACACTACTTCGTTGTCTCAGAAAGCGAAGTATGTCTATAATTTTCTTATTCCTATTAAACATCCTAGCCGCTTCCTTCGGCCTTCATAAGTAATTCATGTTTAATAGACATGTGAAAAGTATGGACATATATCTCGCTTTCTGATAGAATGAAATAGTGTTAAAATAAAATAAATGCCAATACTGTGATGGCCACTTTCTAAAATAAAGACGCACGTAACCTGCCTTCTGGGAGAATGAAACTGCATTAGGAATAACTAGTACAGAAATATCAATAATATGCTGACCATCTTCTGAAAAATGCATATAATATGCAGCCATTGAGAGAGAGAGAGAGAGAGAGAGAGAGAGAGAGAGAGAGAGAGAGAGAGAGAGAGAGAGAGAGAGAGAGAGAGAGAGAGAGAGAGAGAGAGAGAGAAAGAGAGTTAAGGATGTCACTGTATATAAAGTCTTTGCCAATGCCCTTTCGTTCAAATTAAGAATAACAGTCGATTTCAGATAGACTAAAACAATGTTAATAATAACATAGATACTATGCTGGTCATCTTGTTTTGTCAATAGAACTGAAATAATATAAGACAGAAGAAGATCAGTAAACTCAGGGATGTTCTAGATTTTGGAGGAGGAAATATTTGTAAAATTACCACCCACAAATAAGTTTTTGTTCAAATATGCATGCAGAAAATGTTTGTTCACACCCACCCGCCTTTTTGTGAATTCATCTTGTCCTTGGGTAATTCTCTAAGCTTTATATTCGATACGAAAATCTCAACTGCAGTCTAAACTTTGCATAGTTTAGGTTCGATATTTCAGTGTATTATAAATCTATTTATATTTATTTATTTTATACATATTTTGTGCTTATATCCAAGTAAGGTTCAATCACGCTGTCCTGGGCACACATCCTCAGCTATGTGGACTGTCTGTTCAGGGCAGATGGCTAGTGATTAGTGGTTAGAGGTTAGTGAGAGAGAAGTCGGTGTAATAGTTTGACACCTGCCCATTGAGTAGTTAAACTCAATCTGGGTGTGAGACGGTACCTGGACGCGAACCCTGTACCTACCAGACCTATGTCCCCTGGCTGAACGTCTACACCAACGAGGCCGGTTCCAATGTACTGTTCAGTCATCCATGGAATACTACCTTATCTACAGGTAGCCTTTATATATGGCACTGGGTCCCGTGCTGATTTTTGTTTTAGTATCCTGTTCTCTTTTGTATTGTCCTATTTTTTTCTTGCAGAAAAGTGCTCTTTAAAATTACAGTTTGTGTTACTTAACGACACCACTAGAGAACATTGATTTATTAATCATCGGCTATGGTACGTCAAACATTTTGGTAATTTTGACGTATAGTCTTCTAGAACAGATGTTTGACATTCACGCTTCCCCTTAAAACCGCTTCGACTGTTTGTCTTTCACAGTTATTACGGCGAAGTGTTGGTCTAAACTAGCCCATTCTAATCCTCCTACTCATGACTCACGTTAGCTTCGCCAAACATACAGCTCAAGTCGTCACAAACAAATCGTTACAGGCATTCCCATCTAGACAGCTAGTTAAATCTCGACCCGTACCGCACTCCACTGCACTCGACGATACACACGTAAATGTCCATTGAGAAGACCAACTTAGCCTTCCAGCCCTGACGTATACTAATGCTGACTGATCCATTGTTATTTGTCCCCTTTCAGCAGCAAACTGAAGCGCTCCTTGGGCTCATCTCTCCTCGATATCTAAGTACAAAAACTGGCGATTATTGGGTTTCGACAAGTTAAGATAGTGTCTAAAAGGCAATCAAGCACCAGACGTTGCATTTCCATATAAATTAGATATTATTTTGTTGCTATCTACTTATTCGATGATTAGATTTGGGTCCATTCTTTGCTGGAGAATGTTCCGTTGGCAGTTGGCAGCGACTGAGCAGTAGTGACCATGTTACTGAAATACAAACCACGAAAGGTTTATGAGTGTGAAAGGTTACTCCCTGAAAGACAGTCCACGATATATTTCAGTTAACAATTTCAGCAAAAATCGTTGTTAAAAAAATAAAAAAAACGAAAATGGGAATAAATATATAATAAAAAATGTAAAATTAAAAATGTAAAATAAACAATGAATAAATAAAATAAGTAAGATAAATGAAGTGGATGTGCATGTACAGAATGTAATAAACAAGCGCGTTTGTATGCCTTTAGAAGGTCACTACTGTCATTTATAACCAATGCTCCGCATATTTTATATTGAAGGTTATGATGTCATGGGAAGCGATGTTTTGCTAATTAATGAACAAATGAATGAACGTTTAACGACACCCCAGAACACAAAATACATCGACGATGCGATGTGCGGTGTCCCTTTCCCTTTTTCAAATAATATGAATAAATTGATTGCAGTGTATTCGCTATTGCTACCCGTTTAATACTCTCTCTCTCTCTCTCTCTCTCTCTCTCTCTCTCTCTCTCTCTCTCTCTCTCTCTCTCTCTCTCTCTCTCTCTCTCTCTCTCTCTCTCTCTCTCTCTCACACACACACACACACACACACACACACACTCATCATCATCATCATCATCCCTCTCCCTCTCTCTGACTCGCTTCCTATCTCCTTTTCCGGAAGCGCAAATAAAAGATCCCTTGCTGCTAATCGGAAGAGTAGCCCATGTAGTGGCGACAGCGGGTTTCCTCTCAAAATCTAACCGTAAATAAAATGTGTTGAGTGCGTCGTTAAATAAAACATTTCTTTCTTTCTCTCTTTTTCCCTCACTCGTTCATCCCTATGTCTAACTGGCTGTCTCTGCCTCTGACTGTCTCTCTCTGTCTGTCTCTCTCTGTCTGTCTGTCTGTCTGTCTCGCTCTCTCTTCAGTCTAGGATTTCACCACACTGGAAAGTACTGATTCTACGACTAATGCATGCACCTATTAATATTATATTAATATTATGTCGAAGTTCTGTAAGCACTTCAAAGTAATCTTTGAAATATTGATTACTAGTGACATGTCAATCAAACAACTTCCTTTAAGTACAACTTTAATACCGAGTCTCCATTGATAACAGTAAATATTCAGAAACGTCAGCAATCTTCTTAGTGAAAAACCAATAAGCTTACCTGATCCACTGGCAGCAAACTAATTTGTTAAAATGGTTTTTATTTGCAATGATAAAAGTCCTTCAGTGAATACTTCAATGATAAAAAATATATTTTTGTGTGAATTTAATCAAGACTTCACGTTTTAGGATATTCAGCATTTTTATTTTGTAAAAAAAGAAGAGAAACGAGGAAGAAAGTAATCACAATGAAAAGACAGTTAAACGTTTATTTTGTTTAACGACACCACTAGAGCACATTGATTAATTAACCATCGGGTATTGGGTGTCAAACTTCTGGCAGTTGTGACATACAGTCTTAGAAAAGCAAAGGATCTTTTATATACACTTTCGCACATACAGGACAGTACATACCACGGTCTTTGGCATACATTCGTGGGGCACTGGTTGGAACGAGAGAATGGGTTCACAGATTGAAAAGACAGAAAATGTATGCATATAATTGTTTAAAATATAAATAACAAGTATATAGTATAGCCTTTTTAATAAAAACGGCTTTGGATAATTCAGTTAAATTCGGACATCATGGTACAGTAGTAGGAATCGTTCATTAGGATGCATGCTACCAAATGAAATTCCACTGACGAGAATTGCAACATGTGGTTAAACGTGTTACGTCCAACATTTCAATGAACACATACAAATACGTAAACTGCTGCATATAAATATATTTTATATTGACAAGTGTAAACTAACGTTGTTTTGTTTAACGACACCACTAGAGCACATTGATTTATTAATCATCGGCTATTGGATGTCAAACATTTGGTAATTTTGACATATAGTCTCAGAGAGCAAACCCGCTAAATTTGTCCATAAATAGCAAAGGATCTTTTATATGCACCATCCCACAGAGAGAATAGCACATACCACGGACTTTGATTTACCAGCCGTGGTGCACTGGCTGGAATGAGACATAGCCCAAATGGGCCCACCGACGGGGGTCGATCCCAAACCGACCGCGCATTAAGCGAGCGCTTTACCACTGGGGTAGGGTCCTGCCCAGTGTAAACTAATGCCATAGAACAGGCTAAATTCGTGGGCAACTAATTACTGGAGATTTATAAAACATTTATATGCTGATCTGTATTATTCACAAGTTCATTTCCCTTTGTTTGACACTTCAAAGCCAGTATATTAATTTACTAATTGATTGATTCACTCGTCCATCCATCGATCCATCCTTCGATCCATCGATCCATCTGTCCATAGATCCATCGATTCATCCATCGATTCATCCATCCATCGACCCATCCATCGACCCATCCACCCATCGATCCATCCATCCATCCATCCATCGATCCATCTATCCATTCATTCATTCTTCCATCCATCCATCCATCCATCCATCCATCCATTCATTAATTCATTCATTCATTCACTGATTCATTGGGGTTTTTTTTCATTAATTCATTGAATCACTGTATGCTTGAATGAATATTGATTAATTGATTCATTCGTTGATTCATTCATTGAATGATTCATTTATTCATTAAAAAATGTTTCATTCATTCATTCATTCATTCATTGAATCACAGCATGATTGATTGATTAATTATTGATTCTTTCTCACTATACGACTGTAGACAGCTGAATCTCGTAACGACATGACGTAGTAAGATCGCCAGATAAACAGGCAGAAGTTTTTATATGCGCCATCACCACTTTCAGCTTCTTCATGTCAAACAGAATATGACATAACGACCAATAAAACAAACTACTTGAAATCATTTCAATTAAAAGCAACAGGAGAAAGCTTCCACTCCCTCCGCCGTCCCAAGACGTTATACTGAAGCTAAATAAACACGCATTTCCCATAACTATTATGTGCAGTCCTCGGGGCGGCCTACTCAAAATATATTGCCCGTGGTAGCGAGGATGCATGTCCTAAACCACGTATCACATACCGGTGATATGTTGCTGAATAAACAACTCTGGACTCCCATAAAAGCCCATCTTCGTGGAACTCAGAAGGTCAGTGGCGTACCCTGGCGGCAGACAGGCAGTTGCCAGACGATATCACCCATCGGGGATGAGAGAACGATAACGTGCATTTACTCGAATATGATAAGGCAAAAAGAACACATAAATATATCACTTCACAGTCATACCTTCCTTCCCAGGGCGTAGTCTCAGAAGGGAAGAAGGTTATAGAAAGTAGTATATTGATATACGATTATAGCAGATATGGGGGCACCGAGCGCTTTAATCAAAATGGCATCATCGGTTATTTAGGTGAAACGACGAGTCCAGAGTATCACACGGAATGGAATCAGAACGACGGAGCCTTTATCGCGTTTGAAATCATAGCTCTCTGCGCAAATACAGAACCCATTAAATAATATGTTTGTGTATGACGAAGAACCGATATGGAGATGAAACGATGAAAAGGCGGTTGCTGAGATCATACAAAATTCTCATCAAAATTACAGAACCATTGTTGAATTCCAAATCAGATCTTTACACAAATTTCCGAGTAATATACTGATATATGATGACATCTGATATGAGACAATGAATGCTTCATGAAAACGGCATAGGTTACAGGCACGACGGAAGCAAATAGACATTGGGGGGGGGGGGGGGGGGGGGGGGGGGGGGGGGGGGGGGGGGGGGGGGGGGGCTGAGATCGAGGCGCAAAGCAAAGTTTCTCGCGGGTTCGATGGTATGCTCCCCTGTAAACTTTTGAAAACTAGATGTCCTGAAATGCTATTTTCTGCATTCTACTAGTAAAATTCATCTCTGCCTTAAGATTTACTACCAATAATATTTTTGATTCAGAATTATTGGGGGGTGGGGGTACAGCCCCCAGCCCCCCTCCCCTACTCCGCCGTGCCTGGGCTACAGCTAAAATAACAGGTGGAGAAAGTACAAAATAAAATAGAAAAGTACAAAGGTATTAATGTGTTATTGGATTTTATTTCGTCAGCCGCGGATTCAGAATACAAGACAAAGCCGTAAATGCATACAGCGTATACGCCTTGTCTAAAATTGCATGTCTTCGATTGAATCAAGAAGAGAAAACATAGGCGGTCGGATTAGTAACAGCAGTTGGCAATGTAGGCGGCGGCTATTTGAAAATGAAAAGGCTAAATAATATACTCTTCAAAAGAAGAAACGCAAAACCACATTGTCGTAACATTTGGAGAATTGATTTAATTATTGAATGGTGAGTCCGATAATTACCAAATGTTGCAGGATTGTTCACAATTCACTCTAGTCCATTGTGAGTAAGTGATAGGACACACCACCAAGGTCAAGGTTATCTGGAGTCAATACCGGGTGTGGCCTCCGCGTGTGTTGACAACTGCCTGGCACCGCCTGTCCATTGAAGCAACCAGAGTACGGATGACGTCACGGGGGATGGTGGCCCACTCGGCCTGCAAGGCTGCTGCCAGCTCGGGCAGGGTCTGGGGCTGTGGTTGTCGCTGTCGGAGGCGTCGGTCCAACTCGTCCCATAGATGCTCAATTGGGTTCAAATCCGGTGATATCGATGGCCAAGGAAGGACATTAATGTTGTTGTTCTGTAGGAAAGCCGTTGTGAGACGTGCTGTGTGAGGCCTGGCGTTGTCATGTTGGAACACTGCGTTGGCGTTGGCCATAACTGGAACGATGTGTGGCCGGAGGATCTGGTCAATGTAGCCCTGTGCATTCAGGTTGCCCTGCACGTGGACCAGGTCAGTTCTGCCAGTGTGTGAGATGGCTGCCCACACCATGACACTACCCCCGCCGAATCTGTCCACTTCCTGCACGCAGTTTGCCGCATAACGTTCACCACGACGCCTATACACGCGACATCTTCCATCATGACGTCGGAGCAGAAATCGGGACTCGTCACTGAACCACACCTATCTCCATCGCAGTTGAGGCCATTGTCGATGAATCTGGCACCACTGCAGTCGGAGTCGACGGTGTTGTGGTGTTAAGATGACACCTCGAACTGGACGTCTGGCACGAATTCCTACCTCACGTAGGCGGTTCCGTACGGTCTGGTCGGATATCCTGCGCAAACCTGGTATTGCTGCGGCTGTGGAGGTGGCAGTAGTCAATCGTTCCCGAAGGTGGCGTACCCGGATGTAGCGGTCCTGCCCGGGGGTAGTGACCCGTGGTCGACCGGATCTAGGGAGGTCACGTGTTGATCCATGTTGCTGGTAACGGTCCCACAGTCTGGAGATGGTGCTTGGGGACACATGGAATGCCCTGGCAACGGCCGTTCTGGATTCGCCTGCGTCTAGTCGGCCGATGGCATTGTTTCTCTGCGGTTCACTGAGACGTGGCATGTCCTGGATTGTCAACTGTCGGCCAGATACAGAGGCCAGGCAAGCGAACACCCTGCACTTTTATACTGTCGGTGTTCATGTTGCACGTGCAGACAACGCACGTGCAGTGGTGACATGGTTTGCACGTGGCTGCGTTTTTGCGAATATTCACATTTTGGAACTTTATTGTACAGTAGCTGCGTTTTATCGAATGTAACCGTGGGAATGTGTTTGGGACATGCAATGACCTTATATTCATAAAGCATGAACCGGTAGGAAACATAAAATCGGAGTTATAACCCATTTGTACCCTTTTGCGTTTCTTTTTTTGAAGAGTATAGATACAGTAGTAGAAGCAGCCGTAAGCGTCATAATACATGTAAGTAAAGACAAAACAAGTTGTTTTTGCAACGATACCACCGCAACACATTGATTAAGTAAAGACAATAGTCCATAACTGTTTGGCTGATGAAAGAAAAATGTTTTAATTAATGCCCCTACCCATTATAAACAAGGTCTAAATTGCCACCTTCGGTAATTCCACTCTTCCACCCAAGGGTCAGTCACTGGCGATGTCGGAGTCTGGGCCCAGGGTGAACATGCTTGAACATTGACTGGATATGGGTATGACAAACGTGTTTGGACTTTGTACTTAGTATTCGTAATAGTAGTTGGAGTGCGCAAACAAATGTTTGAGAAAGTCACTTGTGACCCACTTTAACAGAAGCTTTGGCTAGTTCCCTATGTATTGTAATGATACAGTTGATAATTTCCACTAGCCCAAAACAAAACACTCAATAGCCAGGACCGAGGACTAGCGGGTTTTTTCGAACCCTGGTAGTAGTAGTTGTTGTGGTCATGATATCGGTAGTAGTAGCGGTGGTGTTATTGGTGGTACTACTACTACTACTACTACTACTACTACTACTACTACTACTACTACTAGCGGTGGTCATGGCGATGTTAGTAGATGGTAGTAGAAGTAATAATAATAATAATAGTAGTAGAGGTAGTGATGGTGGTAGTAGTGGAACAGAAAAATCAACCTACACTAAGGGGATTCGAACCACGGACTATCACAATGAGAATCCAGCACTCTACCCACTGAGCTAACAGGGAAATTCCCAGTACCTACTGCCAGTAGGAGCACTTTATACCAACACTACTACAGTCGTCATCGTCGTCGTCGTAGTAGTAATAGTCGTAGTCGTAGTCGTAGTAATAGTAATATACAACAATTCAAAAACACCACATATTTATTATTTGTACATATTTTATTGCAAGATATATTTATTTTTTTACATCCACTGTACATAATTTATCAAGTCATTTTACAATTTTCTCTTCAACATAATTTACATTAAATTTTCTTTCAATTACATGAGTACATGACAGGTACCAATTATTTTGTAGCACGCGACTACACGGGGGAAGGGGCAATCAACATAACAACGTATTGGCAAAACCAACCAATCACAACCAACAGACAGCACGCACGTGTCACTGACGAAAGAAAATTAAAACGAAGGGAGACAATTCTAAATATCTACATGTATACAATATCACAATTATTATATGTATAATTTGCTCCCGAATATTTATCGCAACACCAGCGGAAGTGTTTGGTCAGTTTTAACCTATTACTGCTATTTTGGCGGTTCAGGCTACGTCAAGCATAGCAAAACATTTGAAAATCAGTTTCAGTAGAGTCAGTCCTCGCGAAGTTAAATAAGGAACATTTATATATAAGATGCGAAAAAAAAAAAATGACACGGATTTCTTTCAAACTAAGCAATATGTTAAAATATGTATCAAAACACCATCAGTAGTTACAGTACACATATATTTAAATTTTTTATCAAGGCACGTATCATCAGTTATTTTCTTTTATTAAAAAAGGTTCATTCTTTTGTGTATAACAAATTAAACTGAAACAAGTGATGAAGTATTTCCAAGTGCAATTGTCGCGTTCGATTTAGACAAACAAATTAATAAAAAAAAGCTTAGTGAAATAGCATTGATGATCTCAGATTAATAAAGACAGGTGCTAAATTAATATGAATAATATGCCATGTTGCGAAATACAAAACAGTGCTGTAATTAGATTTGCGTTTGTAGAACAAGCAGGTCCGTAGGAACAGGGGGTGGGGGCGGCAAGGGGGGACTGTGCCCCAAACTTGAGGACGAAAATGTATGTGTGTTTTTTTTATCCTACTTTATATAAATAAAGTATTGTGTTCCACAAAGCCGGTTGTGCCACCACCCACCCCACTCCAGATATTGTTCCTACGGGCCTAACAAGTATATCTCCACTATTTATATAATGACAGTGACCACGACGAAATGTCTTTAAAATACCCATCTGAAATTTGCTACGCTGTATAAACATTGCTGGACAAATTGTATGCACCATGTTTTAGCACACGTAACTTCAGTTACATCTCGCTTTACAAAAACCAGCAGACCGCGCCAAGGTCTCAGGACAGAACGGTTCGATACGAATGCACAGCCATAATTCAGAAATACGAAAATAAACGAATACTGAAATTCATACGAAATACTCATGTGTTGGATTTACAGCCAGGCTGATACCAAATTATACTAAAACGAACTGATTATGTGCAAATATGTTGCAAACAGAACACTGATACCATTATCTCCACTCTATCCTAAAATAATTTAATAATTAAAAAAAAAATGAAATAAAACGTAATAGTAAAATCTAATGTGAAATATTCAATATACAAACACTTCTATTTAAGCCATTCTTAAAGCAGATTAAATCTGAATGCCAGTGCTAATCAGCAAATACATGTAGCCGCGCCGTCTTTTGCATCGTCTGGTTTGCCGAGTCCCTCAAGCTATATTTTGCTCGAATCCCGCTAGTGTTAACATTATTTTATTTTAGTTGCCTAAATTGCATGTAAGGGGGATAAAAGCTGAGGTTGTCTTTCTGTTTTTGGTCCTTAAGTTTGGCGGAACGCGTTATTATTATGATCATGGGCCATTAGAAATGACCCTTATTTTAGTTTAGTTGCCTACATTGCATGCAAGGGGGATACAAATGAAAACAATCTTTTTGTTTTGGTCCTTAAGTTTGGCCGAATTATTATGATCATGGGCCTCAGACATTGGAAATGACCCTTATTTTATTTCAGTTGCCTAAATTGCATGCAAGGGGGATAAAAGCTGAGACAATATTTGTGTTTTGGTAGAAATATTGTTTATTTTTTTGTAAATAGTCCGACGCACTTTATTTTTGCAGCCCGTCTAAATTGCTCAAATCAACTTAAACTTTATTTTTGGGATTTAAACTTTTGTCCAGACATGAGTAGAATGCTTTAGCTAATTTTTGGCCTGAGGTCTTTGACCTAATTACTAAATTCTTATTGCAAATTCCGCCCACCTCAAACTTACCCTCCCCCACCCTGACCCGAACTTAGTCACTGGCGATGTCAGAGGCTAAGCCCGTGCGAAGCGTGTTCAAAACCTCAGTGGTATATGGACACGTTAAAATTTACCTGACCTGACCTGTTTTGGTTCTTAAGTTTGGCGGAACGTGTTATTATGATCATGGGCCTCAGACACTGGAAATGAGCCTCGATTCCCTGATCTTCGAGAAAGCCTGTCTAAGGGGGATTGCACATTACTATACAGACGAACCTGCATCAAAGGTTACAAGTTTATATCAGCAAATTCATAGGTTATGGGGTGGTAAACAAAGATATTGGTGACCAATTAATATCCATATGGAAACTAAAATCTCAATCCATACAACTGTTCCTGAATGCATGGATGGATGGGTGTTTGAACGGATAAATGAATGAATGAATGAATGAATGAATGAATGAATGAACGAAGACGAAGTCAGTAAATAATGTAATGTTAGATGATGGAAGGAATAAAATCGGAGTCAACTTATCGACTACTTTTAACGACTACAGAAGATTCCATGTCGCCAGATCGAATGCGCACCATGGAACGAACAAGTCATAATGACTGAAGCAACTCGGCAACGCAATTCCTTTTGAAATGTTGATTTGATTTTTGGTGTTCCATTAAAAATAATGTTCTGCCTTTTTAAAAGAATATTCATCACCCAAAATATGAAACCGTACATCTTAATGGATCAAGTTCTAGTATTTGAAACTGTAGACTCTTGTATCTTGACGTCTCTTTGAATCTATCACTACAAACTAAAAACAATTAATAGCTTATCAAAAGCGGCCTAATCTTAATTTATGCGCATACTTAGCAGTCCACTAATTGGCCTCTAAGTGACATGGAATTTATATATATATATATAGACTTAGCAAAACAATGAAACACTAGTTACTAGCGAGATATGAGCAATATGTAGACATTATTTTCTGTAATTTTCATCTCGGATTTGACAACGAGCACTATTTACTCTGTGATTGTGAAATAAATCGCCAAATGGAGCTATTAAGCGGAGATATATTCATAATAACGAGGTGAATCAATGGCCGGGCAGCCATCATCATACATCATCGAATCCATAATGCAAAAGATAGTGCGGCGTTTGCTCAGTGTCACTGGAAGACATTACCATGCCAACAGATACGATATTCTCAACATTATCCAGGATACACGCTATCTGACAGCCACGTCATGTTTTATGTATATACACAAGGGCGGGTCCAGCATTTGTCTTAAGGGTCTGTCACCACGAATATGAATCCATACCACTGAAACCTGCCATTTACTAGTATGTAACAAATAACAAATTATAACATTATCTTATTTGTGTTTATAGTGGGGGGTGTTCACCCCTAAATGCTTCTCTGGGTCCGCCCTCGCTTACAAAAACATTTATATATTGTCTTGAAAGCACTTCAGTTTGTAGAAAGAAAAAAAAAATGAATATGAATATCTACCAGACTCCTATTTGAGCACAAGTAATGGTCAACAGTACATTCTAAGCTCTATACTGGATAGTTTATACCTGTCCGTGATTTGTCATTAACGTGTGACAAAACAAAATACTGTTTCAGAAACAAAACAAAAACAACTCTATTTGAGAACCTAAATTTGTCTTTCTTTTTAAGTGAGGCGTCTTCCTCACATTATCCAATAAAATAAATATGATATATGATACAGGATCCTGGGTAAGCTTAATTGATATGGTCATATCACGACATATCGATGATATTGTCACATATCACACCAGTAATTCTTCAATAAATATGGCTCGGTATATTCGGTGGATTGCTACTTTGTTCTTTCGTCATCTCCACATGGACCTATTGTCTTTTGTCCATCTCACACAAAGGTATTTGCATGTCTATGTACACTGAATGTCCATGGGTATCATTCATGGGAACACACGATGATATCATCGGAGAGTTTTGTCCATGTCTGATGTTACATTGGCATAAATAAAAGGGTTATTCTTCTAAATTTCAATTCCAAATAAGAACTTTCAGTTTTCACCATTCTTATTTGTATGTCCATGTCCGTTGAAACGGCTGAATGCCTATGCACATCATTCATGGGAACACACTCTGACCTTATCTGAGATGTTTGTCCATAACTGATGTTACACCGACACAAATAAATGGATTATTCTTCAAAATGTCAATTCCAAATATGGACCTTCTGGTTCCATTATTTAAGAAATAGAGGCTATACGCAGGTATTTGGTCTTGAGTTTATTTTATTAGTGGAGATGTCAAGACAAACACATATCCTGAGAAACACTGACCATCTGCTTCCAACGTAATTAATACAAAAATATTTTCTCATCAATGGTGATCTTTCAGTTGAATACAGCGACGCTTCCTTCCAATCTGTACATGCAGCAAAACATCTTTCTAAGTCGTGGGCACTGCCAAATGATTGTGTCTTGATTAAGGATATGTGTCAGAGCGCGTCTTTGTGTCTTGAGCTCAGTGTGCTTATTAAACCAAGCATCTGTGCACATAAGGATGTATAGGTATCGCTGATATGATGGAATGATCTCCTTATTTAATTAATATCTCAGTAACTCTCATTCCAATCAGAATAAAGCTTGTCATGCCAATCAGTGTATAAAGCACAATGATATTTCAAGCAGCCACAACATATCGCAGTGTATATACTTTTTTCCAGAACAATAAAAAACACAAACTGCTGTTTCCTTCAGACGATTTCAGATCCTAATATTTGGGACAATGATCTTTTGTTCTTGGCTATACCATCAAGTCCATCTGAGCATCAACCACACATATTATATCACTTGGCAATGTCTCTCTCCAGTGTTCTTCACCATAAATCAATCAGTCATACTGAAATGTGTTTCTTCGAACCAAAGATCCTTTGAAATGGGAATGTATACAAGAAATCCACGAACGTCCTCACTGATATAATACAAAGTCACTGGATTTCGCACACCGTTGTCGTGTTCTTCGATTGAGCACATTTTTTTTTTTTTTTTTTTTTAAAGAAGTCAGTACATCAAAGGATGGAGTCGTGTCACCTCTGAACCAGACAGACTGTGAGAAGTAACAAGATTACAGTGGTATAGTAACACGCTGTCCTAGAGTTTCCACTGTCTATTATGTTAATCACATTACTGTTGTGTGTGTCTCTGTTTGTTTTTACTCCCACCACATCTTCGGGATTGTCCGTGTTTGGTTCACTCTCTGGTTGTGAAATAATTCGCGGTTGTTGAACTTTGCACTTTGCTGTAAACATAAATGAATGATTGTAAGGTGTCTTAAATGACTAAAAGATGGCAACCATCAACAAATACATGTTTAATAATAAAAAAAAGATGTATACAAATGGCTAAAACATATCATTCACTACACTGATGCTGGTATTTTATGATCTCTAAAACAAACATTTTCTAAATCTATCATATCAACCATGTATTGCAGTTTATAAAAAGAAAGAAATGTTTTATTTAACGACGCACTCAACACATTTTATTTACGGTTATATGGCGTCAGATATATGGATAAGGACCACACAGATTTTGAGAGGAAACCCGCTGTCGCCACTACATGGGCTACTCTTTCCGATTAGCAGCAAGGGATCTTTTATTTGCGCTTCCCACAGGCAGGATAGCACAAACCATGGCCTTTGTTGAACCAGTTATGGATCACTGGTCGGTGCAAGTGGTTTTACACCTACCCATTGAGCCTTGCGGAGCACTCACTCAGGGTTTGGAGTCGGTATCTGGATTAAAAATCCCATGCCTCGACTGGGATCCGAACCCATTACCTACCAGCCTAACCACGACGCCACCGAGGCCGGTTTGCAGTTTATAATCTAATGTTCAACTGATACTGATACTTGTACATATACACATGTATCCCCTCCCTTTGGAGACTTCAGTCTTGTCTTAAAGATAAGTGCGGGACGTAGCCCAATGGTACAGCGCTCGCTCGATGCGCGGTCGGTCCGAAATCGATGCTCGTCGGTAGGCCCACTGGGCTATTTCTCGTTCTAGCCAGTGCAGCACGACTGGTATATCAAAGGCCGTGGTATGTACTACCCTGTCTGTGGGGTTGTGCATATAAAAGATCCCTTGCTGCTAATCGAAAGGAGTAGCCCATGAAGTGGCGACAGCGGGTTTCCTCTCTCAATATCTGTGTGGTCCTTAACAATCATTAAATAAAACTTTAACCGTCGTTAAATAAAACATGTCTTTGTTTTGTCTTAAAAATTCTTCGTAAACTAGCCATATGCCTATACTTACAACACAGTCACGGTCTGCATAAATTGTTTAATTGAATTTAGAACTTTGACTTATGCCTTCAAGACATCTATAGTCTTCACACTAGTTACTTACAAATGTGTAATTTGAATTCGAAGTTAACATTAGTCTGTACTAAGAATGAGGGTTTTGTCCTTTATAAATATTTTATATTGTCGATTGAAATACTAAAGATAACATTTTGTACGTAAAGAAGATACTTTAATATTATAATGTATCAATCTGCTGTGAATAAGAAAAACAATCCAAATCTGATAAATAGATCATTGTTATCAAGAGCATATGTTGCTAAACTACAGTTTTATAAACACAAAAACACCCACCACATATATATCTTATTGTTTACACATGATATATATATATATATAAACTATATACGTATATATATATATATATATATATATATATACATACATACATACATACATACATACATACATACATACATACATACATACATACAGACAGAGAGAGAGAGAGAGAGAGAGAGAGAGAGAGAGAGAGAGAGAAGAGAGAGAGAGAGAGAGAGAAGAGAGAGGAGGGAGGAGAGAGAGAGAGAGAGAGAGAGAGAGAGAGAGAGAGAGAGAGAGAGAGAGAGAGAGAGAGAGAGAGAGAGAGAGAGAGAGAGAGAGAGAAAGAGATATTAACATAATGCTTGTGAAAAAACAGATATTGGCTGTTATAAATCGAGGACTACGACATGACAAGACTATACATACCTGGCTGGTATGCCATTATGAAGGCTAAAGGCTGGTCCATGATTTTCAGTTTCCCACCTCCACATGACTCTTCAGCTATTATCTGATAGCCTTTGATATTCTGTTTGTATACCTGTAAAGAGTAACAATAGCAGTTATAACCACGATTCCTGTAGAAATACCAGTATTATTGTAATCACAGAGCTAGATCTATAGAGGAATGGACCGTGACTAGTCATACGTGTATATTATAAACACAGCAATCACTACCATGCACAATTAGTATCTACACTTCAGTGTCAGAACATGTAAATAGCAAACACTGCCAGTGTTAGAACATGCAAATAGCAAACACTGCAATTATTACTATTCACACGTAGTATCTACATGTTGAAGAGCATCGAGACCGGAGGGCATGACGGTTGGATCAGCTTGGGGTAGCATGGGTGGGTGGGGGTATTTCACCGGGAAAATAGGGATAGGTGCCTTAGGGCGTCATCATTATTGTTGTCATCAAAGATGCACTTACCAAACAGTCAGACACTTTTCTCGGATCTCCAGGTTTACCAACGATGATGTACATGGACTGTGTATTGGTATCTGTCCAGTGCTGGTAACATTCAAAGATATTCACTGAAACGAAATACCAAACAACCATAATGTTGAACGCTCTTAATTCAAGTTAAACATTTCAGTCAGATAAGGCACATTTGTTGTCACATACGTCTTCCATACACCAAGTTTAGCAATAACACCTACATTATTATTTTTCAACACACATACTACTGTTTACTGAAAATAAGTTAACGTGTACCTCTATAGCTTTAGCAAGTAATTGTCACCTGAAACAATATTGTAGACAATTGGGGGGCGAGACGTTGCCCAGTGATAAAGTGCTCGCTTGATGTGCGGTTGGTCTGGGGTCGATCCCCATCGGTGGGCCCATTGAGCTATCTCTCGCTCCAGCCAGTGCCCCACGAGTGATACATCAAAGGCCATGGCATGTGTTATCCTGTCTGTGGGATGGTGCATATAAAAGATCCCTTGCTGCTAATCAAAAAGCGTAGCCCATGAAGTGGCGACAGCGGGTTTCCTCTCTCAATATCTGTGTGGTCCTTAACCATATGTCTGACGCCATATAACCGTCAATAAAATGTGTTGAGTGCATCGTTAAATAAAACATTTCCTTCCTTCCTTCGTCCTTATTTTAGACAAATGTTTTAAACAGAATTGTATAGCTTTTTTAAAATGTTAAACATAGAATCTAGATATTGTTTTCCAAAAGGGTTAGGGTTATTATGTTCGTTTTGCATTTTAAGGCTTATTCTGAACAAGATCATTTGGGTTCAATAGAAGTGTTTGTAGAATTAAGACAACCGGATTTGTCGAGCTTTCTGTGAGGACTTACCTGTATTGTGTCCTGATGGACAACGTGTTTTGACGACCATCTCAGAATCCTTGGTACACCCAACGTCTAGCAAGCCAGAACAGTCAGATCTCTGAGCCACGTAGTTGTAGCTGCCAGGAAACGGACAGGCCGTTGGTTTCACGTCCATTGCTACAAGAACATGGAAATGGTAATGATAGCAGTGTGTGCTAGATCGTAGTATCTTTTAACTCTTTATTAACATATTTTATTTCCAAGCAAGGGTCTGTATAAACAGATGTTCTCTTGTTCGTTTTTTTGACAATGCTTTAATAATTTCCATATTGTTTTGTATTTACAATTTAACTTCAAATAGATAACTATAGTCCGTCCCACAGAGAACGCCTTTTTTCATGCTATGGAATTTACTATAACGTATTTATTTTTAAGCCAATTGATTTATAAATTGCACACAAAAATAGTATGTTTATGTTATTTCCAAAACACTTTTACTTTTCGTTTTACGTCAAACCAAACTGAAAGTACATGTATTTACAAAAAACATTTTCATAGAATGATGGGAAGGACTATAGGTTTATTTCCCAGATATATCCTAACAATGCCACACATGTATCTTTAATTTATTTATTTGGGATGAAGAATAAGTTATGTTTTGATGTATTAAAATGCTTTAATACTGCAACATAAGTTCTAGTAGTGGTGTCGTTAAACATAACAAACTTTCATAGGTTCTAGATATACAAGCCAACACACATCAAAAATGTTTATAAGATTCAATCGACTATGGACATTTTGCCAATGAAAGTGACAGAAAGTCTTCAACAGTAGCATGGCTTTGGTTGTCAATTGGTACTTTTATGTTTTCGTAATGACGTTTTGGTAACGGTCAACATGGACACGAACGCACAAGTACTATTTGTTTATTGAGACTATATATGTACAAATGTGCTCGAACTGTTATGTTCAGACACACACACACACACACACACACACACACACACACACACACACACACACACACACACACGTATACTAATAAACTAGCACGAAGAGCAACGTGCCAAATCAATTGCTTTCATCATCGACCGTGGGGTCAAGTGAAAAACAACTTGGAAAACGTACAAGATGGTTTTGTGATACCACTGAATACGTACAAGATGGTTTTGTGATACAGCTGATTCATAGCTTCCATCAACAGTTCTCTCAGATACCCAAGTAGCAGCAGGTTACGACAGTAGTCTAACGTTAGAGTTCTAGTTTTAATTACCTAATGCGAGTTGAGTTCATTATGATATTAGCAAATGCTCAAAGAATATTCATTAAAAATCTGAACATTCAAATGATAAAATCAAACAAAAATGCTGCTTTCTGTAATTAAGTAATGCATTCCTGTTCCTGCTATCAAGACAATATGCATAGGTTCTCATAATACACATTATGTCTCTGCTCCAGTTCAAACAAAAGATACAAGATCGCCAATTACAATTTCCTTTCATCTTTGTATTTATTGAGCGGCAGATTTATGACTTTTGGAAGGATTTCAATCACAATAAAACTAGGGTAATGTCCACGCTAGTCATAAAAGTCCTTCTTCAGGCAAAATCGTAAATGCAAGAGAATAACAATGTATACTTAGAATATGTGCGTTTGGTAAGTTTAATGGCACCAGCGTAACGGGCCATGGTTGTTCAGTTATTCGCAAGTCACGATGACCAGTCTAGCGAGTTACAGTTTAGTCGTTAAAACGGTTAGTACATCACGTGCACGTCATAACGTGCGACAGAGTTATAAGAAAAAATATTTATTGTTTCCTCCAAAGATGGTACTCACGGATTAGAGTGAACTTTCGAAAGGTGTGGAAGTTGTAAGATGCACAGGCAGAGTGCTGACTCTGAGTTGCCGTTCCTGAATAGAAAATCAAATCTTCCATTAAACATTCAAATATATCAGTTGTGCATTACTAGTTTTATAAAATGCAGTTTAATTTTCTATAATAGTATAGTACTGAATGTGACACAGTTAATATCATAATATTTCAATTATTCTGAACTACATGGCACTGAAGTGTATGCAAAAATATGCCATGCAAGCACAGAAACATCACAGTAGCACTAAATGTATAAAGTTCTTATGTTACCTAGAACCAAGCTGTCTTCAAAAACGAGAAAAGAATAGGGTTACCAGTTCCTTTTATATAATAACAAGGGAACAACTTAACAAAACTAATAATGTGCTCTGTTATTAGTATATACTTATTCAGTATAAAGTAACTTCAAGGATAGGTATCATTCTAACAAATGCTGTTTTGCATGTTCCCACTGTTCCAAAGTAAAGCACCACAACCTTTATATTTTACCATAAGGCAATATTTGAAATATCTATATAAAACATTTATCTTACCCAAAATAAGTTCCACCACTGAATGTGCTTTCTTGATAAGACGAATGCATTGGAAGGCAGACACGCTGAAAAGAAAGAAAGAAATGTTTTCTTTAATGACACACTCAACACATTTTATTTACGGTTATATAGCGTCAAACATATGGTTAAGGACCAGACAGATATTGAGAGAGGAAACCCGCTGTTGCCACGTCATGGGCTACTCTTTTTCGATTAGCAACAAGGGATCTTTTATATGCACCATCCCACAGACAGGGAAGTACATACCATGGCCTTTGATATACCAGTCGTGGTGCACTGGCTAGAACGAGAAATAGCCAAATAGGGCCCACCGATGGGGATCGATCCCAGACCGATCGTGCATCAAGCGAGCGCTTTACCACTGGGCTACGTCCCGCCCCTCGCTGAAAAGAATAAAACACTAATAAGCCACAGTCACTTATCTGAGGCATCTTAGTGTTTTCCCTAGCTTGTTTTAGCATGGTGCGGCACCATGCTTCAATAGTCTAGTGCCATCTTGCCTTAATCAGCACCATGCTGCCCTGAGATTAAAGAAGCCTTTTTCCCCAATTAATTCTAAAATTGCCTTTATTAAACACCAAAAAAGGTATTATTAATTAATAAAATATACCTTTTATATCTTTTGCCATTCATTTATTAAAGCAAGCACATAAATTACATTAATGTTTATTTCAATTAATTTTTGTGTATTTTTAATGAAAAACAAGTGCCCCACAAATGGTGAAAATGCCCCAAAAGTGTTTGGTCTATCATGCCTTGCCCAATTTCTAGGGAAATCACTACATCTAGCTATAGATCTGAATCTTGTTAACAGGCTATGTCTCTGAGTAATATGTTATTTGTTTTACGTATGCCAATAAATCACACAACAAACTGACATCATTTTCCTCAAGACCATTCACCATAGCATTCTATCCATTTTCAAATGAATCGTTGGCATGCTTGATCTCTTTATAAAATAAAATATTGGGGTTCTGTTTTTGTTTTTATCTCTTTTGACTGTTACGTTTGGAACATGAGAGATATGGTTGTAAGTATATTATTTTATACGTATATCAATACATCATACAACTAAAATGACATCATGTTTCCTCCGACTATTCGTTCTCTAAAACATTCAACCCATTTTGAAATAAATCGTTGGCATGCTTCATCTCTTTGTGTATAAAATAATGGGGTTTTATTGTTTGCTCTTCTGACGCTTACTGCTTGTATAAATGAGGAATGGTTTTGTAAGAATAATGCCCCTATGGGCAACCTAGGGAGACAGGTCAACAGCAACTCGGCATACTAATCTTTCAAAACTATACGTAGCTCCCAATTTTACTTTTTGGCGGACCGTTCAAAATTGCGCATAAATTCTTTCACAAAAAGTGCGCACCCTTTCTCTTTGCCTTACCACTCTCCGTCTGTTACCGGCCCCGGTCGGACTGCTAATGGTCCTTTACACCAGCCAGTGCAGGCGGTCCCCCCTCCAACCACCCCTCCCCTTTTCTGTCCTGGACGTGTGCCCAGGACAGGCGTGCGCTACAACAGCTTATTCTGAAACTGCACGTTAAACACTCTGACCTGACTTGACCTGTAAGAATAATAAGTCCATCCCCGGCTTCTACATAAATTTATGTTCTGTATACAAAAAAAGGTTATTCGTTTGAAACATCAAGATCTTGGTGATCTGTTTAGTTGTGGGCAATCTCGAATTCCCTTTCATATCTAATAGTAACATATTGCTTTCACAGACCGTCTTGTGTTCCCGTGAGAATTGCTCCAGGGGGAGGGAAGGGGAAAAAAGAGACCAAGACGAAGAGAGCAGGATCTGGTCTGCATGCATGTTTCACTCTCATTGGGGTGAAGCGTGCTCTCTAAGCGCCTTTCAGACGGTGTTGACACAGGCAGGCGCTGGGCAAAGCGAACATCTCTAATCTGATTACAGGCTATAATTGCATGACTTGGAGGTCCAATCAATACCTGGACCAGGAACCGAACTTCATCATGGCGTAGTGGATAGGTAATCAGGTTCAAGGGTTATGGATGCTGGGTTCGTATCCTATTACTGGTCAAAACGCATTGTTTTAGTGCACAGTTTAGTGGGAAGGTGACAAAACCTGAACATGGATTTCTTACTAACCGTTGTAACAGAAACTGACATTGGTTAAACTAGTCAGTAGAACAGAGTAACTGCACGGGTTAGTGTGTAACTGTAGGCTCATCTCTCTCTCTCTCTCTCTCTCTCTCTCTCTCTCTCTCTCTCTCTCTCTCTCTCTCTGACTGGCTCTGTCTCTCTCTCTACCCTCTCTCTCTCATTGTCTCTCATTGTCTCTCTCATCCTCTCTCTCTCTCTCTCTCTCTCTCTCTCTCTCTCTCTCTCTCTCTCTCTCTCTCTCTCTCTCTCTCTCTCTCTCTGTGTGTGTGTGTGCCTGTGTGTGCCTGTGTGTATGTATGTGTTGGTGTGTCTCCATTCTCTATCCACTGACCATTTCTCTCTAATCACTATCCATTAATGTATATTTCAGACAAAGGGCATAAACATAAGAAAAGCGTGCATGGTTGAACCTTATCAACACATTCATAAATTAAAACTAAGTATCAACACCATTCTTATGTGATTTAAGATCACTATACCGACATCACTCTCACCACCACAATGTTGATAGCATACAAACTCTGAGAACAAGAAACGGCTGCATAGCTTTGTTTTCCAGTTATGCAGCCTATCCAACAAGACGTTGTCGAGTGCGCTGTGCAATTACAAGGGGGGGGGGGGGGATTAATTGCCTCGTATGGAAGCTTACTAGAGTATCGAGTCTCGTACACCGGGTCACGGGCAACCGTGACCTTGGTGTACGGAGATAGGATTCCGAAGAAGGGAAGGTGGAGGAAGAGGAGACGTGCGCCAGCGGCGGCGCAGGGGGAGTCAAAACCGGCGGCTAAACCGCCGGCGGCGACTCCGTCTGCTGGACTGCCCAGCGCCGATCCCCCGAAGAAGAAGACGAAGAAGGAAGTGGCCCCGG
This sequence comes from Gigantopelta aegis, assembly GCF_016097555.1. NCBI lineage: Eukaryota > Metazoa > Mollusca > Gastropoda > Neomphalida > Peltospiridae > Gigantopelta > Gigantopelta aegis. The sequence goes on from NC_054704.1 coordinate 47,755,883, forward strand.
CTCCAACCATCGCAGTCTCTTCGACGGAGAAGGAGAAGGAGGAGTTGAACGAGTTTGACACAGCGATCTGTGTCACACCCTACAACAGACACGATCCACCGGCCTTTTCTTCTGGATTTCCGGATGTGTCGCCAATTAAACCGGCGACGCCCGTGGTGAAGAGGAAGGCGACCACTCCCCCGAGTGCCACCCCAGCCAAGCCATGTCGCCCCACTCAACCGCCGAAGCCAGAACAACAATCAACGGGACAATGGACACTTAAAGCCAGCAAGTTACATCCGCGGTTCCATCAACTCATCAAAACCAATCTAGAGGACGTGCGCCAGCTCATCAGCGAGCCCAAACACAAGGCGTACCACCCACTGCCAGTCAATCCCGATGAAGGGGACTTCGCCGTCCACCGAGTCCAAGAAGATGTGGATATCAACGCAGTTTGCGTCACCATCCGCCGGGGGGGGGGGGGGACGATACAACCAAGCGCTGCTACTCAAGGAGATGAACAACCCCACCCTACATCGCGTCCTCAAAACCATAGCGGGGGAAGATTACAGATACATCACCAAGAGTTTAGCGGCCTCCCCCTACCGGCCTGATCTTCCACATCTGGACACCACCGACTTCATCGGATCGCCTTAGAAGCCAACCTTTCCTAGGACAGGTATCAATCTCCTTTTTTGGGCTAGTTGGACTTTAAAAATTTCGACGGTTGTTCAAAATCCTTATGTTTATTTTTTTATAAATAGTCCGACGCATTTTATTTTGGCGCCCGTTCAATTGCTCACAATCACCTTAAAAACCTTTCGACTGAGCAGTCTCAACTACTGTTGACTTTAATTTTAGTGTCCAGACATGCTTTTGGATGCAGTTATTCTCGGTAGTCGTAGTTTGTCAAGTTTTCACCAAGGAATCGAAATTCAGCCAATCACAGCTTGGCCCCACTTGGTGCTACGATTTGGTCCACGCTTTCGCTGGATTCAAACTGCAGACTTAGACTTTTGACAAGTTTCCCAAGGAATCGAAATTCAGCCAATCACAGCTCGGCCTCACTTGGTGTCTGCTATTTGGTCCACGTACTCGCTGGACTCTACTAACTGGCTATTTTCCTAATTCTGCCCACCTCAAACTTACCCCCCCCCCCCCTCCCCCTGCTCCGGAGTTAGTCACTGGCGAAGTCAGAGGCTAAATTCGTAGTGGGCGTGCCTGAACCTTCGTGGATAGGGGAACGTTAATAGAGTTGCCCATTGCCCATTGCCCATAGCTTTGACCATCAAATAGTCTGCAGGTTTTTTAAGGACATTATTTCACTTAGATTGCCCAGAAACAAACAGACACATCTGTGTCAGGATATCAAATTGCATATTCTTTGCAGAAGGGAACTGGCTTCAATATTGTTTATATAAAGTGACCAGCAGTGGTGGACTTTATCATAACATTGCCTTGACATGTTAATCGGTTTCGTGGAGCTCCGACCAGTGTCTTTAAAACGTACGACATGCGACCAATTCCCAGGAACTGATGCACGACAACCTACCATGAATCGTTGGTGGTGTGGGCGATGATCTTGATCTCCTCGTTTCGCGACGCCGTGTCCGACGGCATCCTCATGTTGTGTATGGAGTGGAACCTGTCGCTGAAGACGTCGATGCACTTGACGGACAGCCTGGTTTCGGAGCGCTCCTCCCTGTAACGGATGAAGCCGGGGTCGACCACGTCCATCACGCGGAACACCTGGTTGTCCCGGTCCAGCTCGATCTTGAACTGGCCGCCGATATCTCGCCACACTTTCGTATTCGAGAAGTACTCCGGGAACGAACACGTGGGTCGAGGCCATTGGTCCAGTCCTAAAAAAAACCCCAACACAAATACATACGTGTTTTAATTTATACCTAGCATACGAGTTGTATACTATTACCCCCCCCAAAAAAAAACAAAAAAAAAAACAACAACAACTAAATAACCGAAGAGTAGTTTTACAACACTCCTCTGTTTCTTACAATTATAGCTTCGTATGTATATGTCTCTGGTTTACGTCAACCATATAAGGGGATTTTATCCATTGCGGTATAACCACAGTGCATGCACCATCAAACACGCCATTGGAGCGGTTATCTCAATTTCCCCCAATTTCCCCTTCAATTGAGGAAGGAAGATTCGGTGATATATTTACGTTTTGATAGGCAACTTACGAACGTGTCATATGTGGATATCATATATCTTTTTGTCATTAAATTGGCTTAGACAACAATAGAAAATGCGATCAATAATTTCAAACATGGGAGTAATAACAAACTATTACCATCCTCGAGAGGCTAAGTGCTTAAACGCATCAAAGAATGGCTTATTTAAAAAAAAAAAATATTAGTTTAAAAGAATTCCGAAATAAAAGGCTTATGAAGAACCATTAGGAACATTTAAACGTCTGTTCGTTATTTGCTTATATAATGAAAACCTAGGCTCAGGAAGACTACGCACCATATATGATATTATTGATCAATACGAGTTCTCCATTATCTACTCAAAGGTACATTTTTTAACACACTCACTTTCGTTTAGATCCATGAGGATTTCCACTCGTAGGCTCATTATTTTAATAGAATTCTGAAAGGCTATAAACAACCATTAGAAACTTTCGAACGCCTGTTTGTCTATATAATGAAACTGGACTCTGGGAGACTACACACCTTATATGATATTACTGATATGAGTTCTCCATTATTCGTCTCCTGGACTCATTATTTTAATAACCGGCCTCGGTGGCGTCGTGGTTAGGCCATCGGTCTATAGGCTGGTAGGTACTGGGTTCGGATCCCAGTCGAGGCATGGGATTTTTAATCCAGATACCGACTCCAAACCCTGAGCGAGTGCTCCGCAAGGCTCAATAGGTAGGTGTAAACCACTTGCACCGACCAGTGATCCATAACTGGTTCAACAAAGGCCATGGTTTGTGCTATCCTGCCTGTGGGAAGCGCAAATAAAAGATCCCTTGCTGCCTGTCGTAAAAGAGTAGCCTATGTGGCGACAGCGGGTTTACTCTAAAACAAAAACAGTGTCAGAATGACCATATGTTTGACGTCCAATAGCCGATGATAAGATAAAAAATCAATGTGCTCTAGTGGCGTCGTTAAATAAAAAAAACTTTACTTTACTTTATTTTAATAGAATTTTGAAAGGCTATGAACAGCCATTAAAAACTTTCGTGCGTTTATTCTTTCTTTCCCTCTAGAAGACATTTCATGATATAAGTTCAATTATCTACACATAAGTACATTCTGTATTTCAAATCTATGAAGAAGACTCTGGACAACTATTGGAACTATTAGAATTCCGAAAGGATATGAACTTTCGAAAGTCTACTCTTTATATTTCACATGAAACAGGACTATGGAAGACCTTATATAATATGCCTGATATCACTTCCAGGATCTACTCGTAGTTAAATCGTTAAAGCAACTCGCTGTGTTTGAGATATAGGTTCTCCAATATCTACTCGTAGTTAAATTGTTAAGACACTCACTATGTTTGAGATATAGGTTCTCCAATATCTACTCGTAATTAAATTGTTATGGCAACCACTGTGTTTGATATATAGGTTCTCCATTCTACTCGTAGTTAAATTGTTAAGGCAGTCACTGTGTTCGAGATATAGGTTCTTTAAGATCTACTAGTAGTTAAATTATTAAGCCACTCACTGTGTTTGCAATATAGGTTCTCCATTATCTATTCGTAGTTAAATTGTTAAGACACTCACTATGTTTGAGATATAGGTTCTCCAAGATCTACTAGTATTTAAATTGTTACGGCATTCACTGTGTTTGCAATATAGGTTCTCCATTATCTACTCGTAGTTAAATTATTAAGACACTATGTTTAAGGTATAGATTCTCCAAGATCTACTAGTATTTAAATTGTTGCGGCATTCACTGTGTTTGATATATAGGTTCTCCATATCTACTCGTAGTTAAATTGTTAAGTCACTCACTATGTTTGAGATATAGGTTCTCCAAGATCTACTAGTATTTAAATTGTTAAGGCATTCACTGTGTTTGCAATATAGGTTCTCCATATCTACTCGTAGTTAAATTGTTAAGACACTCACTGTGTTTGAGATATAGGTTCTCCAAGATCTACTAGTATTTAAATTGTTAAGGCATTCGCTGTGTTTGATATATAGGTTCTCCGCGATCTACTCGTAGTTAAATTGTTACGCCACTCACTGTGTTTGAGATATAGGTTCTCCGCGATCTATTCGTAATTAAATTGTTACGACACTCACTGTGTTTGAGATATAGGTTCTCCAAGATCTACTCGTAGTTAAATTATTAAGGCACTTACTGTGTTTGAGATCCATGGTGAGGACCCCGACTCGTGGACTCTGTAAGCCTTGACATGTGGCGTCCGCTGACATGGACATCTCCCCGTGAGTGCTCCAGAAACTGTACATCTGTAAACAGACAACTACAGAGTTATAACGTGGGTGGGTGGATGGATGGATGGATGGAAGGAAGGATGGATGGATGAATATATGAAGTAGTGAGTGGGTGGATGTGGATATATAGATGAATGAGTGGATGGACGGATAGTAGGTGGATATATCGATGATAGGTTGGTGGATAGATGTGCAAATGGAAGAACAGAACAGAACATGAATTGATAGATAAATGTATAAATAGATGCATAGACGGCAAATGGATCGATGTATAAACAGATTAGTGGATGGATGTATGGTTGGATGGATGTATGGTTGGATGGATGTATGGTTGGATGGATGTATGGTTGGATGGATGTATGGCTGGATGGATGGATGATTAGGAAATGGAAATGGTTTATTTAACGACGCACTGGGCTACGTCTCGCCCCCAGAATGGATGATTAGATGCATGGATAAATGGATGACTGGATGGATATATGGTTAGATGTTCAGATGGATGCATGAATGGATGGATGGACAAATGATAGATGGGTGTGGCTGGATTGATGTATTTAATGATGGATGGATGTCTATAAGATGGATGGAGGGACGGACGGACGGACGGACGGACGGAGAGATGGTTTGTGTCGCAGACAGAGTCTAAATAACATACATGTAGTTTTAGCCACACTATTGAGGACCACGGACTGCCCGTCGTTGACGGAGTTCAAGTGAGTGCAGACCATGTTAAGTGCATGTGTAGGCGTGGAATGTCTGTTTAACAACAGCTCAACACTTTGTTAAACATCAGCTATTAGGTGTCAAAGACAGTCTCTGTCATAGATGGTCTTCACAATCAGAGAAGACATGCTCTACCTCGAGAAAATTGCTTTCTCTCGATTAGCATCAAGAGGCTTTTACATGCACTTTCCCAACAGCTGCGACTGTACATATTGCTGCCTTTGATACACAAGTGGAGAAGTAGAAGTAGGCATAAGAACGTTAATTCTCATTCATCTTCCAAGAGTTGGTGAACATTTGTTTTCGGGAAAAAAGACAGAAAGTTTAATTATGAAGGGACTTGAATGTTTTAAGCACAGACACTTAAAATCTATTCAGACCCCCCCCCCCCCCCCCCCCACACACACTTTTACATAGAGTTCTGCGTATTAAGGTGTTTTAATATAACTAAATCCTAATGCTAACAACAGCAAAATATTAAATTGTTAAATTTTGGTTTAGACCAAAACTATACAACACAGTAATGTGTGTGTGTGTGTAAGGTGTGTGTGTGTGTGTGTGTGTGTGTGAGAGAGAGAGAGAGAGAGAGAGAGAGAGAGAGAGAGAGAGAGAGAGAGAGAGAGAGAGAGAGAGAGAGAGAGAGAGAGAGAGAGAGAGAGAAATAAAAAGGTCAAACAAACATTATTTTCAAGTAATTAAAATAGCCTTGCTCATACAACAGACAATACAGAAATCTAAACAGATTGAAAACGAAACAGATGGAGCCGTGTTGAAGTTGAAAGTGCATAAAGAGAGTAAAGCAATTCTCTTTGTCAACAGTCGTACAGACAGCGTATGGAACCAATACTGAAGTAATCTTCTTTCGGACAGGCAGATCTAAACAAACAAGCGTAACGCATCGCTGCCGCCAGTTGAAGCATCTTGGAATAATTGAGTAGGCGTTTCTCGTTCTTAAATGCTAATCTTTATTTTTCGGCGAAAACAAACAATTTGAACAAGTTAGCATGCTAATATAGGAACCAATTAACAAATGCCTGACCTCCGACATGTGTTTTGTGTATTAAAAATCGCTCTTAAACGACCATAAGGTCACACGTAGTTCTTTTCTCTCTCTCTCCTGTCTGTCGTTCGTTAATGCATGGCACGTGTATCGGTTCAGGGACATTTTTTTCTTCACGTTGCAGTACTTTAGAAAATGCGAAAAGCACGAAAAAGTTGCAGCAATTACCAGAAGAATTTCTAATTAGTAAAGCTGACAAAATACGTACAAAACATCTGTACTTCCTCTCGTTGCCGACCAGCCCTGGACCCGTGAACTTCCCGTAGAGAAATTTCTCTCCATTGAACCATGTAGCCATGCACCGGAAGTCCAGCTCTTCAAAGAAAAAAAGGTGAAATGACAGACGATGGTAGATATTCGACAACTGAAGCACCACGTTTCAATCAAAGATGCATCAAACAAAATATTGTAAATGCGTACAATAGTAATATATAACGTGACAGTATGCATATTGAAGGCGCAGAACCTAATTTCAGACTAGTGAAAATGGATACCAAGTTTAGTTAATATACGAACCTGCAACACACAGTTAAACAGGGAAATACCGTCTAAAACTAGGTAGAGCTTGTCTCATTAACCATTACTTCTTAGAAGAACTGTGCGTTTTTTGAAAATTAGGGTCCGTTACTTTAAGCTTGTGGACGTTTTAGGTTTTAATATAGTCATATACATATTAAATCCTTTCGGATAATTGTCAAGTTACATATACGTTTGCATAAGGATTGAATATCCCAGTGTAAAATAATTAGGCAGAGCTCACCCTTCCCATTGCCAACGTAGCCAATTGCTTTTTTATTATGAAAAGTGGCTACAATATTTAATATTTGGCTAATAAAATAGGCTATACAGATGTTTAAATTAGCCTTTTTTAAATCATGTTCAAGGAAATACTCTGCATAATTCTTAATTGGATAAAACTAAATTATTTCCAGTGTCAGCCCTGATTAGGACTATAAAAACAATAATGACAATAGAAATTAATAAATGTGAAAGAAATAAACAACTACATAACGATCATTCTTTAATTGATAAGCCCAAGTCTTCTAAACATAATTCATACCTTCTAAAATAATTCATAGCAGGGAATGTCCTACTTAAAAGGATAGCCTTTAAACATTTAGCAATTTATTTTAATGGTTTGTCACTAAAACATTACATTTTCTATAATTTGTGAATAAAATATGTAAATGAGGATATTACGCGTTACGGTCGTTATGACAAACAGAATAGACGTTATTAATGTTTTAGAGATAATGCGAATCTCCTGGTTTTAACATCGCGGCATTTGAATGAAAGAAGAAATTTATAGACACAGTAATCAATATGTAACAATACACTGTAGTGTAGGCATGTGTAAAAGAAGGATGTTGTAAGGAAAAAAAAAAGAAGAACAAATATCTTTCTGTCAGTATCTCGAGGATGTCTTGCCTGTTCCTGATAATTATTTTTAACCAACTTATCTTATCACACAATACAACACTAACTCACTGGTGATGAGTTATGGTGCGTTCGTTCGTTCATTCATTCATTCATTCATCTGTCCATCCGTCCGTTCGTTCGTTCATTCATTATTTCATTCAAGTCCTTCATTGAGTCCTTCATTCATTCATTCGTTTCTTTCATTCATTCGTTTCTTGTTCACTCACTCACTCTCTCGCTCACTAATTCATTCATTCATTACATATACCCATCTATTCCTTCCTTCTTTCTCAATCACCATCTCTTTCTTTCCTAATATTTCTTTCTGTCCTGTTTTGTCACCGCATTACCACACAGTAAACACTCCCGCGTCTCCCACTCACTGGTAATGCTCTGTGTTGCGCCCCTGTGACAGTGCCTGTAACGGAATATGAAGCGGGAGGGGTCGGCACAGGCCTGAATGTCCGACATGGGTTCCCTGCACTCCCTACTCGACTCGCTGTGGTTGGTGTACGCGAACAGGTACGGACCCTGGAACGGACACGGGACGGGCAGACTCGGGACTGAAAAATAATAAAACAAAGACTGTGAGGAATGAATGAATGAATGAATGAATGAATGAATGAACGAATGAATATTCAACGACACCCCAGCACGAAAATGCACATCGACTATTGGGTGTCAAAAAAGGTAAGTATATGAAAATATTATTTGTATAATTATGTAAAATCACAGTGTAAGGAGCTGTGGGTAAAAGATCTCGTACAATACAAATATCAGGAATGAATGAATGAATGCATGAATGAATGAATGAATGAATGTATAATGACACCCCAGCACGAAAAAATACACCGGCTGTTGGGTGTCAAACTATGGTAAATGTAGTATGTAACGAATGAATGAATGAAAGAAAGAACGAAAAATGAACGTGTGAATGAATGAATGAATGTTTAACGACACCCAGCACGAAAAATACACCGGCTACTGGGTGTCAAACTATGGTAAATGTAGTATGTAAGGAATGAATGAATGAATGAATGAATGAAAGAAAGAAAGAAAGAAAGAAAAATGAATGTGTGAATGAATGAATGAATGAATGAATGTTTCACGACACCCCAGCACGAAAAATACACCGACTATTGGGTGTCAAACTATGGTAAATGTAGTATGTAATGAGACGCAAACCTCCTGTGGATTAAAAACATCTTCTGACAAGCTAAACGTAGATAAACAGGACGGAGTTAAGAGGAAAGATAAAGAGAACAGCTGTCTAAAGTCTTTAAATTACTCAGGAACCTCGAGAAATTAAAAATACATTATACTAGCATTACATACAGAATGTGTATATCAACAAACAGCATGGGAGAGTAGGTGCGTGGGTATGCAACCTCGTGTAGCACAACACCATAGTATGTGCACTGTCCACATTAAAAAAACATATGTTTGCATGTAAACATCCAATCCACCACCCCACAAATAATCGCATTCCCATTTTTTTTTTTAAACCATCATACGTGCCTGAAAGGACCCCTAACATTAACCCTCGTCACTTCCCCGTGTTTATAAATCCAGCCCTGACCACAAATACCTCTATCCTATCCGCAACAACAGCCATTCAACATTTTAAAAAGCCAAGGGCGGATACAAGGAAACGAAACAGTGGAACCTGCCCCCTACCCCAACCCTTAAACAATTAAAATGCCCATCTTTAACAATTTGTTTACACTTTTTTTTATTTATTATTAAAGTACTCTTTTTAGGGAGTTGGTCATTGTACCTAGCTGTATTTAGGGTTTCCCTAAATTATTTTCTGGGTCGCCCTTGTAAAAGCTATTTCAGCAGATCTGGGCCCCGATCTACAAAGCGATCTTAGCCCTAAGATCACCTTAAGTGCATAGCTACCTTATGCACTAAGGTGATCTTAGTGTTAAGATCGCTTCGCGGAACGGGGCCCAGGAATGCTGAGTCCGTTTTGTTACAACTATTTTGTTTCTTCATCAGATGGCGAAAATGCAAGACAGCTTGTTGATTTAGATCGTTTATGAATCATCCATATTACGATCACTGTTCTCCGGCCCTTCTCCCCTGAGAAACATTAGACACGGCCCTGATCACTGCATTATACACGGTGTATGCAACTAATCCTCTTTAAATATGAATGTCATACCAAAATAGCTGCATTAATATTAATTATATTTATTCGAATCTGTGTGACGTATACCATTTCAAAACTGAAATATTTCCTCGTAAAATATTGAAATCGTCTTAATAGATGATACTGAGTGATCTAGTAGTTGATATCGATTTTTATGTCCGAGCTTTAGCGATAAAAAACCCTCACCATTAATCAGGGGATAAAAATGTTTCTTATACAAAACAATCATTCTGAGAGTACGGCTAAAACAATACATGTCCCCTACCGCGCCCAACAAATTTTCGTATCTCTCAATTTCATGGGCCATAATTCTGCCACAAATAGCTAACAGTACTTGATAAAGCTTTAAACAAAATTCCAGCTCAATATATTGAGGCAATGGGGGTGGGATGAATCCAGAAAACTATATGTGGGACAGAGGGACAGACATACAGACGGACAGAAGGACGGAGGCGAAATCTATAGTCTCTTCCGGTTGGACCAGTAGAGGACCAATCGTCACACCAGGGGATCAAATATCCTCATTTTAACAACTTTAAGAACATCTCATTGCAGGTAAGGTATTTCAACGTAATAAGATTACTACATTATTATGTTATTATAACTACTTTAAAGTGGCTTTCAAAATGCATATTTAATTTCCATCGATAAAGCACGGTGCACACTGGAAACATGTCATTGCATACAATTAGATACAATGTGCACTCGGTTGAATACATGGTGAATATGTAAATAAAAGTTAGTTTTGTATAACGACACCACGAGGCCACATTGATTCAATAATAATCGGCTATCGGGAGTGAAACACTTGGTAACTTGTGACACGTAGTCTACAGAGGAAACCCGCTATGTTTCCATTACGTCACGGTAATTATGCCATAGACGTCACTAGAATTACGAATTGTGTCATGTGATTGATATCAATGTTTAATACCAGCTCTTACAGACATCTGAAATTTGTCGAAATTGCACAGTCGGTTGGTTTATGAATAGTAGGGAATTGGTTCGTCCCAAATCAACTGGTAGGCTAAATCGCTGCTAGTGTATGTATACCATTGTATGTGCTGTTCTGTCTGTGATAAGGTGGTGGATCCACCTGGTGCATACTATTATATGTTTAATGAACACCCCCCCCCCCCCCCAAACAACCCCCTCTTGCTATTCAATAACAAGCTTAACAATAAAGTGGAAACAGGTTTCTTCCTATACTAACCTATTGTCACATGTTCTAGGCAGCTGGAACCCTCCAAATCAAAAGTTTGTTTTGTACATTTACATTACACTTTTGCTTATTCTGTGTGGCGGCAGCGGGTTTCCTGTTTTCGTTTCATCTCGACCAAGTGTCTAAATAACCATATGTTAGACTCCGAATAGCTGTAGTTTATGATATGCTAGAGGAGTTGTTAAACAAATATTTATTTCTTTTTCGTTTTTGCCTATTGCATACTAGTAATAAACACTACTGATATTAGACGTCGTGTTGTGCTCCTGATACACAGACTATGTCAATGCTTAAAACAACATTTCTTTAATGTTTCACTCTAAATCAAATTCTGGTGAGGCATAATTGTATTGTTAACACCAAATCACAGACACTATTCCCCAAAATAAAAATCGTGCCATGTAACCGATATACGTTTTATATCATCGCTTAACACTACTTGACATTGCCACAATAAACAGCAATAATGCTTTCCTTTTGAGTTTCTCTCCAAACCAAATACCAAACGAGCATGTTTGGAAACGCATAAAGTGGCTAAGATCAACAGAACGAAAGGTCAGCCTCTGAAGACGTTTAGAGAGAGAACTCGGTAATCTGTGCCACGGACAGATTTACACAACCAAAAAGACGTAGCCGGCTCTTGTCAGGGACTGGCTCCAGCAGCAATGTGCATCTCTTCATTTGTAAATAAACCGATAATATAAAGAAAAAACCTGTTATGGCCCGACGTGATCACGCAATGTTTGCATAGGATCTGGCTTCAGCAAAAGGTTCTACCGACTCCGCTATAATGTTTCTGGTATAGAGTTGCCAAAGAGGTGCATTATCTTTTTTTCGCTTGTCTGACATGGTGTTTCTAACAATGCCAAGTGTTTCCCGATCCGATCTACGCCACCCACCTTTCACGATCGTGTAGAGGACAAAGTCGCCCGTGATTCTTCCACAGACGCTAGCAATCTCGTCGTCTCGAACACAGAAACCTGATGAAGAGATAAGAAATATGAAGAAAACGTAAAGATAATCTTTAGATTGTTCATAACATCACGGCGTAAAGGACGTGGGATTCTCTAAAGAAAAATATGAGGGTAGTTTTTTCAGGTATCGGTAAAGACACACACACACACACACACACACACACACACACACACATATATATATATATATATACATACACACACACAGTGAGACATACATACATACATACATACATACACATACACATACACAGAGACATACATATACACATAGACAGACAGACACACACACACACACACACACGCACACACACACACACACACACACACACACACACACACACACACACAGTGAAATCCAACTCAACTAAACCGAATCACAGCGGGAACCTAATATTATTTATCAGATTTAGACAGCATCCGGTGTTTAGACATTCGTGTTTAGAAATTTAGAAAATTGAGGACCTTGAAACGTGGCCGGTTTTGACAGGATTCCGGTTTTTCAGGGTCCGCTTTAGACATGTTTATATACTCGTATGTGTGTGAGTGAGTGAGTGAGTGAGTGAGTGAGTGAGTGAGTGAGTGAGTGTGTGTGTGTGTGTGTGTGTGTGTGTGTGTGTGTGTGTGTGTGTTTTAGTGAGTGTGCATGTGTGAGTGTGTGTTATTGTTTGTGGTGGTAGTGGTGGTGCGTTTATGTTTGTTTGTTTGTGTGTGTGTGTATGGGTGTGTGTGTGTGTGCGCGCGCGCGTGTTTCACCAATGCACATAATGGATCTTTGCCATCTTAAGAAAAAACCTCCAAGTAATTTTTAAACATTATTTGGTAATCATAGTTAATATTACAATGTACAGTTTTCATTGCCAAAACTGAGCTGTAAAAATGACGCCATCAAATATATTATACAAAACGTTAAGCCTACTTCGTTTGTTTTTATACAACAATACTTCAACGTACATCATAATATTTTTCATACGTAACACATAACAATTTTGACGTATATGTCGACGTCTTTGAAGCTGGTAAAAAATATCATTAGCATATTATTTTACACAATAAAAAAACATGATACGCATTACTGTATATGCGATATACTTCCACGAAATAATGTTTGTTTGAACTCAATAAAAATAACATCTATTAAATATATATATATATATACCATCTTGCACAACCAGAAACATAATACTCGCTTTTATACAGAAATGCTTTCTACTGCGCGATGTCCTGTGACGCATTATCGATAGCTCGGATTAGTCCATGATGTCGTAAATACAAAGGATGCGACGGGCGACAATCTTCTGCTGTTTTTAGAACCAACACCTCCAGGATATGGAACAAGGAATCCATATTGTAATGTCTTACGCAGCTAGGTATGCGATGTTTGCGTGCGTAATGTCGATGGATTGGCAAACATCATTGAAAACGCATTACGAAGATCAAAGGTTTTATTGTCAAAGACAAACGATTAGTGGGTTAGGCTTACAACGAATGTACTTTGATGTGTCGCAAATAGAACAACAAGAGAAAGAATGATAACGAAGATTATTTGTTTTAGCATCGACTTTTTAATGATTTTACTTGGTTATTATTATTATTTTTTAAATTACAGGTTTCACAGGAATGCTGTTTGTTGTTTGAAAACGAGTGGAAAAGAACATAATATAATGAAAGAGATGAATATACAACTACAGGTGTTTTTATACACGTTATGATGAAAACTGTTTTCAGAAACTGCCATTAATGTCAAGTAATCAAACAATTACATAAGTGTAAAGCCGTAATGTTGTTAACTGTAGTTCTAGTGTTTGACTTTATTTTCCCAGGTGGTACATTTTCTGTTTTTGTATAAAATGAATGCTGATCTATTACGAAAAGCAAATCAACTAGTAAATCATTGAGTTTGCTCAAAGTGTAAATTTATGTAAGAAAGCGTAAGTAATGTGTAGGTAGACAAAACCTATTATTTTGTGCAGGTTTTGATTTATTAAAGCTATCTTGGGACTGGCAGTCCTCCTACAGGCAGTGTAGGAAGGATGTAACGTCATGTAAATGGTGTGTTGGGAGGTGGCAGTCCTCCATTATACATGGCAGAGATTTATGGAAATAACCACAGCCTTGCCAAAATTATCTTTTAACTCCGTCTTATGCGAAGATATTATTTTGATAGTGGTAACAGTTTTTATCGTTCAGATTAATAATAATTAGTGCTAGTACCTCACATGTCTACTTAAAGATAATAAATCTTATTTATAGAAGGGTAGCTATTCAGAGCCCTCAAAAGTACCCGGTCTCAGGCGGCAAATCGCCGCCTGAAACAGCTTTTGCCGCCGCCTACTTTTCGTTGATGGTAAAAAAAAAAGTGCTTTCCCTTCTTTAATAAAGTCTCCTACAAAAGGGATCCAAACAAGGTGCCAAACTAGTTGTTTATTTGTCTTGAAACGCGATTAGTTCACATCGAAATTTGATTTTTCAAATGTTTCTAGGGGAGGGCCCCCAGACCCCCCGCTTTGCCCCCTGCTATCATCACTGTTGTAGCCTGCTACTTCTTAAACTACTGAGGGCACTGGCTATTGCCTACGGCTCCGACCATGGAATCATGGACTGGCTATGCCAGTATTTGGATCCATGGTTGGCGTGCCTGAACCGTAAGGATGTGGGCACGTTAAAATAGTTCCTTCCTTCCTTCCCTACGGTGACAAGAAAACGAGAAAACATCAGCAAGTAACAAGACCTGAAAGAGCTTTTAAACCAATAAATACCAGACACACACGAAGTAGATGATTGTGTTATTATTATCGTGATGTCCGTTCCCATGACTTCTGATGAAAAAGGTTCTCAAAGCTACATTACGAGAAAATCCACAATGCGCAAACCTTTGTTAGAAATTCACGGGAGAAATACGGTAAACACCTAGCGACGGAATGACTTTATAACATGTGTTACTTTGACAGGCAGGTGTTTTCACGGACAAGTGGTGTTACACAGTGTACATCGATCGAATGCCATTGTCTTGTCTCCCTTGGAAGTAAAGATCGCTCTAAACTCCGATAGACGTCGCTCGGGTCGGTTCTTCCGCTGAATCAACTGCGCGACAATGGCGGCATTGAAACGACCAAGAACGAACGTTCGTAAAGTAAAAACGTGTTTGGATACGGGGGTGATGACAATGGGAGACAATCACTAGCTACATTATTATTACTGATGCTTCATTTAATTCGTAAATGACCTTTCCTCCACCCCTTTGTTGCACACCACTGACGCAAAACAAATGCGTTTATTGAAAACTAACAAGAACCTCCTATGTATACACCTCCAGGCAGTGAAGACCAGAAGTTCATTCCTTTTTGTCAGTCAGGGGGACCGCCTGTCACATTTCATCTGAATGAATTGGGAAGTATAGTATTTGAAATAACATAGTGAACACTACATAACTGTAATATTTATTTTAAAAAATAGTTTAATACAAAATGTTTACTCAAGTGTTCCAAGTCCATTACTCATATATTTCTGCTTTTAGAAAATCCTTTAGAGAAAACGTCTAAGCAGCGTACAAAAATACAGACAAGTTAAATTCATACGTCCACGTTAAGTTAATACGTTCGAAAATATATCACAATTTTTTTTCTTTCGGAAACATGTAATAATTGTTATATAGATTTTACACCGACATATTTGAAAAACAAAGAAGTAGATGTTCGTATCAACAACTACATGTATATGTATAATGAGAAATGTATATTACTCGGGACTTGTAATTAAAAGAACCAAACAGTAACTAGTCATCTCTATTAATTCCAAATACTGTAAGGGATTGTGAATTGAATCCACAAGCTTCCCACAGTATATGGAATTCATTACACACGTTATTTTGGTATATTAGAATCGCTTGCAGGCTGAAGCCACCAGTCGCTGTAACACAGGTGGTTGCTATTTAAGGTAAACACCAAGAGAATGATAAACACGAATGTAACTCACTTTCTTTGAACTGCAGGACGTTTTCGTGTTGAGGCGTGAACACCAGGCACACGTAGCACAGCTTCACCCTGGAAAAGATAAGACGAGCGTAACATGACGAACACAGAAAGAGCAGACGAGCGTAACAAGACGATCACAGAAAGAGTAGACGAGCGTAACAGGACGATTACACAAAGAGGAAATGAGCGTAACAGGATGATCACAGAAAGAGCAGACGAGCGCAACAGGACGATCACAGAAAGAGCAAACGAGCATAACAGGACGATTACAGAAAAAGGAAACGAGCGTAACAGGATGATCACAGAAAGAGGAAACGAGCGTAACAGGACGATCACAGAAAGAGCAGACGAGCGTAACAGGACGATTACAGAAAGAGGAAACGAGCGTAACAGGATGATCATAGAAAGAGCAGACGAGAATAACAGGACGATCGCAGAAAGAACAGACGAGCGTACAGGACGATTACAGAAAGAACAGACGAGCGTAAGAGGACGATCACAGAAAGAGAGAAAACTGTATTTCGTCAATATGCGCGCATATCCTGTGATCCAGTAAATTGGGGGCACTAAACTTTATGGCGTAATCATGTTTGCAAATCGGTGGATGAAATTGATGGCAACATCAAGGGTCGGTATGACATGTTACGCCGTGCAATAAATTGCGTAGACAAATATTTCTTTTTCTTGTTTTGGGGGTTTTCATTGAGAAAGAATAGTGCTACATCAGATCTGTGGCTATGCAAATGGATAAAATGGTACAATGGTTGGAGTGATGTCTTTTCATATGTATAATTTGTTCAAGTTATGTTTGAATTGCAGGTTAGTGGTGTAAAGAATTATGGTACGGAATTTATTAATTAGAACATAATATCTTTGCACTGAATAATTATTTATAAAACAAAAATAATAATCACAGTAGACTGCCATATAAACATATAATAATACAATTAGGATATACCTGTATAATACACATATTAGTTTGATCCGTATATTCATACGTGGGTCATCCAATGACATTCAGTCATAGTTTGACTGGTCGTCTATTGTAGGCGATATCAAATACAGAACCCCAGAGGCTTAATTGAAAACAAATAGTGATAATGTAGCGGCAACGGATATCGCATATCGCACATATGTTTGACGTCTACACGCTGGCAATAAACAACGCCCCCGAATGTCGCAAAACGAACATTTAAAATCCAAACGACAATGCATTACGTCCTGCTTGAACCAGAGGTATCCTTCGAAAAGGTCATACTACGATAAAACGAAATGAAATCGTCATTTGGTTCTCAGACGCAGCAATGAAATCCACTGTAAAACGTAGGGAGGGATAAGTATCGACCATTTTAGCTTAAAATCATCAAAACAAATGACATGTGAAATATTGCACAATTGACTTTAAGGGCGATTTAGGGTTTTCTGTTTTTGGAGGTAGGGAAACGCATCTAGAAGAAGACACTTGCCGCGATGTACAGTGTTGCACTCTTGGGTAGAATATGACAGAATAATAACAGAATAGGATGGACAGAACAGAACAAATTAGGTTAGATAGATCAGGGTCGAATAGAGCAGAGAAGATCGGAACAGTACAGATCAGAATGGAGCAAACCAAAGCAGAACGGAACAAAATGAAATACACCAACATATAGCAGAGCCGAACGAAAATAGACAATAATATAACGGTAAAAAACAGAACAGAACAAACAAAACAAACAAAAAAGACAAGACACCACACTATCATTTGTTGTGTCGTTACTTGTTGTAGCAGCTTAGTATAGTCCGGTTTAGAAAACAGTTCTTTATAAAAAAAAAAACAAAAAAAAAAAAAAATTATTATATACATTTTAAAACCTTTGATGATTACAAATATATTAACATATGTAGTATTTAAACAAGTTAGCCCATTGGTTTGAAATTACTTGTTATATTTAGTACCAACTGATGCCATCTGTACAAGTAGTATACGTCTACTTGCATAATAGCAAGATGAGGCGGTGCTCTGGCATGAGGGTGGTTAACTGAAAATGTTCGTGATCAACTATATTTTTTGTGGGTTTTTTTGCACGGTAGTTGTTAAGGGAGGGCACTCCCTAAAACTAGTCGCCATATGACCCTACCAATGTTGCTGTATTGTTCGCGAGTATATTCTGACATAGAAATTGTATTGAACTGCACGGAGTTACAGTAATTAATGGTGGTGACCAACCATAAAAATAGAAACAGAAAGCAAAACAGAAAAGGTCGAGGCAGAATTGAATAGAAGATAAAGCATCTATGTAGCAAAATGTAAAAAGACAAAAAAGACGACTTTTTTCTATTACACACTAAAGCCACGCACGAAATTAATATATCTTCATTATCAGTTTTACAGAACATCGAACAAAACAGAAGAAAAAATGCCAAGAGAATTGAAGACGAAACGACGGTATTGTTAGAATGAGATTTACGCAAGACAGCTACTCGAAAGAAAGTCAATGAATCTCCTCCTTAACATTTTACTCCCGTCACATAAATCGCTTTCCTGTAACCAAGGTGAACTTTCCACAAATTGACCAGCGATAAAATACAACGCAATGCCCATCTCCGATGACATACAGTGGAACCTCGGACGAAAGGACACATCTGTATTACAACCACGGCCACAACAACAACAAAAAAGCTTATCGATTCATTTCCATATACATCCACATGCATATATATTATATCGATTGTACATACAAATGCGTGTGTGTTTTTAACCTTTACATAACAGTTCATTTGTTCCTCTAAAGGACGACTGTTGTAGATCCCCTGAGTGATGTTTAGAGCTCGGGTTCACTATAGATAGAATAAGCAGCAGCTTTGGTGGAATAAATTATTCATCGAACGGTTAATGGGATGATTTGCCAATAAGTGGATAACGCTAGAGAAAAACAAAACAAAACAGCTCCATGAAATATACATAACAGACGAAAACGGCTATAAATAATCAACGCAGGGACTCCGGGAATTGATGAATACTTATCGACACCCTAGCACGAACAATAAATCGGCACAGTCTTGGTATGCGGTTTAATGCATTCCATAGGTTTCTGTATTTTACCAATTCCTGCGAAAGAACACGACAACGATATGATGGTATATTAAGACAAAACGGTAAACGGTTTAAGAATGAAAAATATTTTTAATACTGATTATCTAGGTCATTTATTGATTGACATTTCTGAGGGTTTTATGATTACTAATAAAAGATAAAAATTCGAAGATTAATTTTTATCTTTCTTTTAGTAATCATATAATGTAACAGACATTGAGAACTGAATTGATTGAATTGAGTGACATGACATACCAGTTTATTATTTTACTTACTAATTAGTGATGTTTTGATATGCCAACTGTGGTGTCGGATGCTACACTTTGAACCACATCTTCCACTGGCGGATCCACAAGGGGGTCACAGGGAATCCGTGACTCCCTCGACCGTTTAAAGTGCCCATTTTAATGATTTATTTATTTGTTTCTTTACATTCATCATCCACAATATACAACACTAAATTTCTGGGGAGCATTGTTGCGCCTCCGAACCACCCTACAGATCTCCCTCTCTAATTGTCTTCTTTTTTTTTGAATTTTGTGACCCCCCCCTTTACAAAATCCTGGATCCACCAGTGTCTTGACAAACACCATTTAGAGTATTTTACCTGTCCAATAGTAGGTATTTATTGCCCTCGTTGGTTTTGCAGTGTCCTCGTTCAGATATGCTGTGTTTGGCGATCTCAATCTCCCCCAGACCGCTCTGGTACCACGTGCCTCTCCACTTGGGCGGAAACGTGCATCTCGACGCTGAAAACACACAAAAAACAAGACATTAATTAGGATAATCACATTATCACATTATAATAATGTATGTATGTATGTGTTATAGTGTTATCTTACGGATTGAAAGGATACACGAGTATTTTGTGTGTTTTTGGGGGTTGGGGGTGGGGGGGGGGGGGGTGGGGGGGGGGGTGGGGGGGGGGGTGGGGTTGGGGGAGGGGGGGGGGGGGGATGGGTTGGTGTGGTTTTGTTTGTGGTTTTTGTGGATTAAAAAAAAAATCAACGTTTTTTTACCAAACGATATGTTAGAGCTGACGTTAGAATATTTTAAGGATAATGCACATATAATACTGTTGGCTATGCATTAGTAAAACCAACAAATGCTCTTTTGTTCTTTTGATACCAGGAAATCGCATTTAAGGCCATCCAAAGCTTAGGATTTCACGGCTGATGGTCCCTATATCCCTACATAGCTTGTGATTCCTTTCTTTCCGATGATGTCTGTTTTAAAAGACTTGATGTTACGTTTAACATGTCTAACGACAAATAATCGATTTTATTTCCTAATTCTTTAATGTCCACTTCATGTTTCTTACAGCATACTAAACGTTCCCGTTTTTTCACCTTAATATCTGGTATTAGAGGTGGGTAGAGTTTACTACCGTCTGTATGAACAAAATCCAATAAATAATGGAGAAAAAAGAAACGCCTTGTTTCCTTGCGGGATTTAGCTCGGTCGGTTGAGTGCTCCCTTGAGGTGCTTGCGTCGCAGGATCAAACCACCATTCAACTGATTGGGTTTTTTTTATCGTTGCATCCAGTGCACCACAACTGGTCAAAGGCCGTGGTATGTGCTTGCCTGTCTGTGGGAAAGTGCATATAAAAGATCCCTTTCTGCATTAGGGAAAATGTAGCGGGCTTCCTCTGATGACTACGAGTCATAATTACCAAATGTTTGACATCCAATAGCCGATAATTAATTAATCAATGTGTTCTAGTGCTGTCCTTGAACAAAACAAACTTTTTAGAGGTGGTTGAATTTTACTACTGTCTGTATGAACTCCAATAACTATCGGGGGGGGGGGGGGGGGGGGGGGAAGAAACCCTCTTTATCTTATCCTTCACCAAAGGCCAAAACAAAGACACATTTATTTCTACAATGTGTACAGTCTCACATGTTACCCATTAGACAGTAAACTTTGGAGGAGAACGAGGTAATACGAGTTAATACAATTTATTTTCACTTCGGATCCGCATCGCGTGCTTGCACAGCCTCAACACAGGCATCTTTGTAATCTCGGCAAACTATTAATAATGTTATTACTGGTAACTCCACCCATTTGTTCAATCAGGCTCAGCCCGAACCGTTATTAGCAAGTAATACCCTTGGACTGGCACTCGGCATGATGTTTCAATCCCTGGAGACGCATTGTCTTCGTGATGAGTGGCCCCAGGCGCGTGCGCAGTTCATTTCACGTCACATGCAGTGTCCTGTAGTTTTTAAACAGGCTCAATGTGACGGTGTGGGTTAACCACGCACATAAAGGCGTGGTGTGTAACCACGCACGTAATTAGTGTCGAGATACGTTCTTGTGGTTTTCAGTATTAGCGTTTTCAGCGGCGGATCCATAGTGGGAATGGGACAAGGGAACACGTCCTCCATAAACATATTCAAGTGTCCCTTTCTTCCTCTTTTAATTTCCCCTCCATTGGCATGCCATTTTGTCGACTTGGTGTATGTGCCCTTTTCTAATTTGTCTTTCCACCCCGACAAATATTTCGTGCTTATTACGGCATGTCCAATTACCTACTATTTATGAATTAAATATTCCGCAGACACATAAATCCTTTTGCATTTAACAAAAAATATAACCCAACCTAAAGTAAAAGTTTGTTTTGTTTAACGACGCAACTAGAGTACATTGATTTATTAATACTCGGCTGTTAGATGTCAAACATTTGGTAATTTTGATTAAAGTCTTAGAGAGGAAACCCACTACATTTTTTCATTAATAGCAAAGGATCTTTTATATATACTTTCCCTTACGCAGGATAGCACATACCACAGCCTTTGATGTATCAGTCACGGTTCACAACTTCTTGGCAAGATCAGAAATTAACTCCATGAGGGCCATTCGTCAACTTAAAGTTCATATTAACACATGCTAGAAGACTACTTCAGTTCAGAAAACCCCCACCTATAGGAACAAAAATATATCTCAAGGATTTTGATTCAATTTTAGTCAAAGGGCAACAATTCTAAATTATTGTTTAAAAAATTGCTTTATAATTTTTCTTGCTTGTTGCTTTTTAAATAAATTTATTCTGTACAGGTGAACTCACATGAAAACTCCTTTAAAATAATTTACATTTGCTGCTGTTTGATTTTGAAAGGTTTCACTACATTTCCTGATATTATCTGCGACAAAACGTGATCAAACATTTATCGTATTGAGTTTCGCATCACAAGAACATCAATACCAAAGAGAGAACATTTCCAGCTCTCAAACACGCAGGTTATTAATTTCGTTTAAGCGTTGTTTCCTCCATAGGAAAAACGCACACCTCCCGAAGTAGACATGGCAAGCGTTTTAAAACCCATTTGCTAATATCATCTTTATCCAAAGCAGGTTTACCAGAAGAAGAAAAAAAAGATCACTGGTCTCGAACAAACATATCGGATTAATTCACTGGCAATCGATCAGAAACTTGATCCACGGAATTCCATTCGTTTGCAAATTCTTGAATTAGAGTTCATCGTTTATAAACGCGCAACGTCACGTCTTTTAGGCCCAACCAGCAAAAGACTAAATATATTTGAGAAAATCCGTACAGATACCTTTATGCAAAACCCCTCGACGATTATTGATCTGTAATTGCTTCTAACTTTGACGTAAATGTATCATGGTATCTTTAGCAGGCAAAAATTTGAGCACTATCGATATACAGCAGTTATATTTTGCCAAGCAGTGACCTTCATCATTGTTCTTTAAAAAAAACAAAAAAACTATTAGCGTATCGTATGGCAACAGACGAAACCCATTCTATTATAAAGATTTTATCTATGGATTTGTACTTTTGTGGTGTACTAGTGTGTCAGTTGTGAGTCATCGTCAATGAAGAGATCATATAGTGGCGGATCCAGAAAATATTTTGCAAGGGTGGGGACTAACGGAAAAAGGGCCCATGGGTCAATTATTCGTCAAAAGGGCATCCTAATACGATAGAAATTAAAAGAAGAAAAAAGGAAGAATATGGGGGGGGGGGGGGGGGGGTTACGTCCATCGGTGTTCCCCCCCCCCGGGTCTGCCTCTGTAATACAATAATGTAGACATTATTATGAGCTGAGAAATTTGCCACTTCGCTGGGTCAGGGCAAGAATGTCGGATCTACAAAGCAAAATTGTTTCTAGGCCAGTGATAAAGCGCTCGCTTAATGCGCGGTCGGTTTGGGATCGATTCTCGTTCGGTTTGGGATCGATTCTCGTTCCAGCCAGTGCACCACGACTTGTATATCAAAAGCCGTGGTGTGTGCTATCCTGCATGTGGGATGGTGCATATATACAAGACCCTTTGCTACTAATGGAAAACATGTAGCAGGTTACCTCGCTAAGACTATATGTCAAAAATTACCAAATGTTTGACATCCAATTGCCGATGATTAGTAAAGCTATGTCTTCTAGTGATGTCGTTAAACAAAACCAAACAAAACCAAACAATGTCAGTCGTATCGCCAAGATCAGTCAAAGGTAAATTAGGCGTGAATCAGTACAGGTGTTTTCATAGTTATTATCCCTACTGGCAGATGAGTCATGCAGGGGTCTTTTACTCTATGAATTAGCATTGACACGACATTGCACTGCAACACATATCAAACCCACTACGTAATAAATTTACATGCCCGTCCACTAAAGGACACATGGGATTCTGCTTAATTAACTTTGTAATGTCCATACATTAAGTTCACACACAATAAGGCTTTTATTGCCGTCCGTGGAACGAACGTTATCTTTTCTGAATAATAAAGAAACATATTTCATAAAGGCTAGAACTCTCCAATCGATCGTGACCCTATTTTCTAATAAATGTAATACTTAATGAGCGATCCATTTTGACAAAGCCATTAAGAATTCCTTTCTTTGTCTGCGAGTTAATGAAAATCTTGACAGGACCAAACTGGAGAAACCCTTTAATCGACAGAGGATTGCCGAAATTCAACAAAAATTATTGACTCTTCCACAAAGTTCTTTTTTTGGGAGGGCTCGCTAAATCACAAGTGGTGGAGCAAAACCTTACAAACACTGAACCTCTGCCCTCAATCACAATACGCTGCATTGCATAACCGAGACAAGCGAAAAAGGGCGACCGAGTGTCTATCGATTGAGCACGGCTGTTTTGCTGGTCGATATTAAGCTACAAAATGTGACTCTGTGAATACATTTCAATTTATATCAACTATTAAGTCATGTACATAATCGAAACTTAGTGACAGCTTTCTTTCGGGAAAAAATAAGGAAGAAGAAGAAGATGACGAAGAAGAAGAAGAAAAAGAAGGAGAAGAAAAAAAGAAAGAAGAAGGGTACAATAGAGACTTTTGTTATTACAAAGGTGGATTCTGAAGAAGGCAAAAAGGTGACAAGCCCCTACCAACTCAAAATTGTTTGAAAAACAAAAGGTTATAAAAATAAAATGCAGATCCAAGAGGTTGTTATCATGTTTTGAACATTTTCACAACGATGCATTTTAGACTATAAGCCTTTAAATACGGACGTTATATCACAATGACTGCTGTATGACGTATACTACATGTGCATAAACGGCGAATGTACGTAAATACATTGCGCACCCCGTACTTTTAGAAACTTAGGCTTTGTAATGGAACACTAATCAATAATTCAGACATTTGGTAATTGTGAAACGTAGTCTTTAAAAGAAACCCGCTGTTTTTCCATTAACAGCAAGATATCTTCTATTTGCACTCTCCCAAATAGAACAGCACATACCACGGCCTTTGATATATGAGCCATGGAGCAACTTACACCGAAGATATTCGATTCTACTGGATTTACTGAATTAAAACCTATTTCTATTACGCTGCTTGACCATATTTTATTTTTCATATAGATAAATAAAAGCTTTAAAATACTAGTAGATTATTTCTGTCCTGGACGGAGTAGCCGACGTGAGCCGACACCTGCGCCCATGACAGACATGCTCTACAACAGCTTGTTCTGGTGTGCACGTTAATCATATGTCCTTTTGTACTTCATGTATAGCTCAGCTTGGTTTTATTGTACACTGGCCTCAAATTCTATTACATGTTGTGAATTGCTCATCCAGACAGGCGCAGGAGCATGTGTCTATTCGCGACATCTGTTAATTAATGTCTCCTCCACCACTGACATTATCAAGATGTTCGTACATGTCTTTAATTTGATGGAGTGTAGTGCTTACTGCCTGTCTGGCTCCAGTACGATCCACGTAAGATGGTTCGATTGCAGGTGCTGTCCTCAGAATCGGCCATTGGCTACTCGCAAGCACGCGAGAATCGATACCAGTTGTGTCAAGTGATTTGGTATTTAACTTTCCTGTGCCAGCCTGTAGATAATCTTTATCCTATCTTACCAAGCAAGTGTGATTGAGAGTCTGGGGGTTCTTTGGTGATCGAAGTTGATTAGCTGCCACTGAAGAAGCTGCAAGTAACGACAAAGAGCATTCATCCACGAACTTCTGTCGCTGAAGAAACGGCTAATTCTTCACCCATACGTTGTCCAACTAGGGTTGAGAAAGTATGTCCTTGAAGCGATAAAAACACGCGCTCTCCGCAACGTCCAGGTTAAAGTAATTTTGATGGTGTGTCCATTATTTTTTTTCAAGAGACCCAAACGAGTCGGTACAAGACGGGAGAAGCGTGTCAATCGATACGTAGATATATACCCTTGTAATGCCATCAACTGCTGCACTCTGCGAGGCATCAGTTAAACGTGTACTATTTCTTTCAATCAAGCCCGATTCACATTAGCAGTAGATATTTTTGTGCGAGCGCTGCTCTGGGAAATCAAACGGCAGATTCATTCTCTCGCTGGTTGCAAACCGCGAGAGCTTATTAATGGCGTCGGGTCTTTAGAGATGGAACTCCAAGGATAACATGTATATTTTACAGAGAAGCTTTTAGGGCGAACGACAAAGGACAACTGTACAGGGAATTAGAACGTGGAGTAGGAGTCCGTAGAATATGTTGATAAACGTGCGCATTAGACGTGTTCTGGGAAGATAATGTAATATGGAGTGCTAATAACAGGACAAATTGGCCTCTTTTGTTAAAGTGAGAAATGTTTACGAATAACGTTGATTCAATATCCTGTATACCAGATTTGTACTGGTCTTTCTTTGTACACGCATACATACACGCATGCACGGTTTTGTCATTTGATTTTCAGGGCCTATCTAGTTTAAAATAACTAGTGTCAGTAAGGAATGAATCTTACTATAGCGTCTATTTCAACAAGACAAAAAGGATGCTATCAAATTAAAAGGGTACTGACACCTTTTGGTGAGGCTGTTTTAGGGTGGGGGTAGGCAGCCCCTTGCTAGGAAAAGCCCTGTATTTGAATGATGTCTATCATTTAGTGCAAGGCAACCACCCTACTCCTAAAAGCTCTCGCTGTAATACGGTTAGGGCCAAACAGGCCGGCTTTGATTCTTTCAAAAATCAGATCGTGCAATTAAATGGTTGCTGAATAACTGCAGATCCTTGCAGTCATACGCCACGTGAAAACAAATGTTCACATTACACAAAACGGTATTAATTACTCGCTAACGTATTCATTTGATTCGCATTAATCCACGACCAAGCAAACATCATACTCCAGCGAACACGTACAGAGCAATATTTTTTTTCAATAACAAATCGGTGAGTTGTTCCGCCACGAAAGCAATCCTGTTTGATTCCGTGCATCCCGCTGTGAGAAGCGAATGGCACATCGCATCCGAATAACGATCAGTTAATGGTGAAAGACGTGCGATGTAGGTCGGCCATGATGGTCAAAGCAGAACCCATTTGTAACCCAACAACATAAGCAAACACAAAAAAAACTACCTATGTCAATACTATTGTTGAAAACCCAGCCAGGTAAACACCAATCTGGCGATGATGGAATTTATTTGTTTTTATCATTAAATGTTCTTGCTTACACATGCGATTCAATTAAGGTTCAAACACGTGGTCCCGGGCACAGATCTCAGATATATTTTTGTTTTGTTCCGTTCAGAAGATAATGATTAGTGGTTATAGTCAGTTAAATAGAGGTTGGTGTAACGTCACTCGGCGGCGTCTCAACAATTTTCTTACGGATTAGTAGCGAGAGCTCCTTTAAATGTAATTTTCTAACAGTCATGGCAAGTAAGGTACATGTCCAGAATAGCGCTCTAGAAGCTTCTTAGTTGGACACACGTGCGCGTACACTCATACACGCTACATAGAGAGAGACAGAGAGAGAGAGAGAGAGAGAGAGAGAGAGAGAGAGAGAGAGAGAGAGAGAGAGAGAGAGAGAGAGAGAGAGAGAGAGAGAGAGAGAGAGAGAGAGAGAGAGAGGGGGGGGGATAGAGAGAGACAGAGGGAGAGATTGACAGAGAGGGAGACAGAAACAGACAGAGACAGAGACAGACAGAGATATACAGATGTTTGAATGGTTGTCCTGTGTTGTCCAATCTGCATTATAAACAGTGTCTACAATCAAACCATCTGTAAAGTGCCTGATTCACAGATTGCCAGACTTTTCAGTACGATTATTCTCAATCTGTTGGCTGGTTGTCGTTTTCTAAACATTCTTTATAAAATTGCTATACACGAAACGTTACACAGGAGTAGCAACTGTTGTTGGATCTCTCACACTGCCTGCAACATACACACACAATAAACACATACAAAAACATTAATTATATCGCCATCGTTATGGTTGTCCCATTAAATATGTATGTAGTGTAACGTCCTATTTGAGTGTACGTCATAATGAGATCACGTGACGGCACCTGACACAGCCCAGCGAGCTGATCGATGGGATACAGGCTTATTACAGGACACAATTTCATTAACTCTCTCACATTGTTCTAATACAGCCCAGGGCTTACTTAGCTAAGGTCTGCTCGTCGGAGCAAGGGTAAGTGCAAGAATAAATCAAACATCCCACACAGCTCAATCAGTAGCCATGCCACGTCTCATAGCTCCAGGTTGTACTATACCAAATAAATTCCCATAGGCGACCATGTTAACGTTTGTGCTTAAAAACACTATATGCAATATATCATCCAAACTATGACCCATAAATATCAGTACTACAACCCCTACCTCTAAGTCTTAACTGAAGAAAATGGTACCTTTTATGGGCCACATTGTTTTTGCATTTACCATAATTTGACACCCAGTAGTCGATGTATTTTTCGTGCTGGGGTGTCGTTAACATACATACATTCATTCATTCATTAATTCCTTTTATGGGCCACATTGTTTTTGCATTAACTAGAGTTTGACACCCAATAGCCGATGTATTTTTCGTGCTGGGGTGTCGTTAACATACATACATTCATTCATTCATTCATTCATTCATTCCTTTTATGGGCTCATTTTCGGTATAACAAGATTATAACAAGATGTTTTTACAACACCCCTAGTTTCGCACAAAATTTTAGTACTAATTTTACAGGTACACCATACATGTTCCAAGCACAAGGCTACTTGACACAGTGGTACTACTTCCAACTTTAACCGAGATGAAACCAATGTTTTTTTACCACCAACACACTCACATTTATAACCAAACACAGGACTTGGACCCAGCCGGAAGTTATTTCGTTTAGTGCTACCTTCAGAGCTTGCTGGATCTCCGTATCCTGTGAATTAGGTCTTTTTACTAGAGGCTTAAATTTCGTGCAATTCGTGAATCAAGTGCAGTTTACAATCGCGAAAATATAATATATGTGTGCATATAATACTAATTTATGATTGTACCTTTTCGATCCACCAATTTAAGTAACCAACGAAATGTGTTTTTGTTTTATTTTAGGAAAACAGTGAAAATTGAGGTCCACAAAAGTAAAAACTTTTTACAATATTTCGCTTACCGTGTTTTGCATATCCAATTCTTTGGCAGTAGTAGATAAAAAAGACTGTAAACAATTTTGATTTTTTTTTCTGTGATAGTCAAATGCATAACACGTTAAAAGACAGTGTGGGTTAGTTCATGAAAGGGGGATTAAAACATAAGCTACCTGATATGGACCATTTAAAAGACAAAACAATATTACTGTTTTCAGCAACAACCAGTTATTTCATATGGTGCTTAAAGATATTTTAGTACTAGTACATTGTGATCCAAACAGAGGTTGGTGTGATGAAATTTGAAAAACTAAATATTTTTGTTCACAGAGTCTTGTAAAGTGTTATTGTGAATATCATGTCTGTGGGATGGTGCATATAAAAGATCCCTTGCTGCATTAGGAAAAATGTAGCGGGTTTCCTCTGATGACTACGAGTCATAATTACTACCAAATATCTGACATCCAACAGCCGATGATTAATTAATCAATGTGCTCCAGTGGTGTCGTTAAACAAAACAAAACGTCTTCTTCATAGCTCCAAATAGCATTGCATCTCTGACGAATGTTTTTTCCCCCAGCTTTTTGTCGTCTTTAAACCTATTTCGAGCCATCTGTCGCTGGACCGCAATGAACCTACCAAATTACATTTAAACTTTTAACTACTGCTGCAAGTGCAAAGCTAAAATCGATTGCACATCTTACGTGTCTTAATTGATAACCGCATTACGTTTGTGAACGAATTATGGATTCTTTTTTTCTCTCTTTTTCCCCCGTTTTACTTCGCAAACTCTTTTGGTCTTTATAATGAATGAGCGACAGATGACTTTAAAGGCATATTGTCACAGACTACTGTCACGGATTTAAGGACCTTATTTCTATAAAAATGGATAATAACTAAAAATTACATTAATTGTTGGAAACCAAATCTAGCTATTGCATCACTTTAACTGAAACATGATGGAGTGAAATCCATGTCAACCCTCTCGACAATTTTAGTTTTTGAATTATGGACCATTGCCATAATTCAATTATTTTTTCAAAATATCATTAATAAATGGAGTATGGTGGTTATGAAGATGGTTGAATAAAGTACATTTAGGGACAAATCAAATTATTTTTGTTCAGGAAATACTTTGTTAGACCATTAAATAGATAAGTGGTCTGTGACAATATGACTTTAACAGAAAATAAAAAGTGTAAATAAAAACGTAGGCCACGTGAGGTAAAAATATGACCTTCCACATAACAATCTCTTTGCAACATACATGATCAACAATGCGTTTTTCTTGTCACTATGCCCACACTAACACATGTTAAGATCATAACGAAGTAGCCAAAATTGATTTTATATCTGATTAATTGTAAACAAAATGCCGAAAAGGAAACAGTAGTCTATCTAGGTTAGATGTATTATACTTAATCGTCGCCATTTTACCATGCCTATTTCTGTTTGATTCACAACGAATTCGTTATATTATGAAGTATTTCACTAACTTGAAGACTAAGGAAAAGAAAGCTGAGACTAGCTGTGGTGAATTGTGCTTTATCATGCCAACTTCTGTTTGGTTCATAATTAACTGCCCTCCCCCAAAAAAAACAACAAAAAAAAACAAACAAAAAAAAAACAATCCATGAACACCATATGAAGCATCTCATGAAGTGTGGTATAACAAGGAATAGAAAACAGTCGGACCACGGTGAATTATGGTACATACCGACACCACTCTACCATGCCGAAAAGTCTGTTTGATTCATAATGAACTAGCTCGAGTTGTCCATAAACACCACAGGAAACATCTTGACTATTGCTGCCAGTGGTAAGAAGGAGAGGCTAAGAAGGCAGTATAAGATCGATACTACAGCAGGCCTGTCAATCCAGTATCCAGTTGGAACCGTCTTATTGATAATCAAGCCGCTCGAGGGAACCGAAATCATCGCCCAACGACCCCAATTAGCACAACTCCGATTTCGGGTTTGTTCCAAACACACCGTAATAAGGATGTGGACCTCGTTAGGCTCGCCGGTTTTGTCCTGTCGGCGTTGCTACCCATTGAATTTATTGTCATACAAACGTTTGCGCTGAAAGAGAGATGCCCTAACCCAACATTGCTTCAAATTGGAAGCCACAGGTGCCTTGCAGGCTTTGAGTGGCTCCGATCGATTGTCTTTTCAAACTACGTGTATGACTAACGAGCGCGCAATCGTATTGTGCAACTCGGCGTGCTTATACGTGTAGACATACATGACAACGTCGAAACGTGATTCTCCTGGAGAAAAATAATATAACGTGCGATATAACAGGAGCTAGGCTTTCCTTCATTGATGAAAACAACAGCAACAGCGTCAACTGTTTCTTGGGTCAATGAAAGAGTCAATATCGCTATTTTTGAGGTGACGTATTCCCGGTGGAAAACGTTGACGAGATATTTAGTTCGTTAAGAGCAAAGAGTTCTTTGGAACCAGAAACCGCATGCATGTTGAATGATAAAAAATATAAATTAGTTATATTGTAACAGACTCCTACTAAACGCAGCTTCACATACACAACAGACACATGCATTTTAGAATAAACGGTCAATGTACTGGACTAATATTGCATATTTACAGACTATAAATCAGCAATAATAAAGACGGATGTCAGCAGAGACAATTATGTATGAAGTCATCAATTAAGTGCATTTGCGGAGTGAACGAGCATTTGTGAAACATGATAGCCATGCAGATATTTCATGACCATGCTGTAAAAAAGGATAAAAGGTTATAAAATACAAAACCAGCTATCATTTTCCCCGTTTCTATCTAATCTATGTTGATATTCTGAAATAGAATTCACCAACAAAAGACAACGACTAGTGATTGGGTTTACAATTACTAGGTGCACTCTACAACACCGCGGCACCACAAGCTATAATTTCCCCATGGATATTCAACATAGTTTATATCATATGCCAACTACACACGTAATGCATTATTTTTTGATCGAGTTTTTGTTTAGCTATAAATGACAGTTTGTTAACACAAATATTGCACAGAGTTGGAAAAGTTTTCTTTTGACTCCTTTTATTATTTTTTTCTTCTTCCTCTTCATCCCTAACAAACCACCAGATGGATATCGTTACGTGTTTATCAACAAATGTTAAAATGTGTTGTAACTCAACTTGTTTGTGATCTACCTACACCGATATTATGTGGATTAGTTAGCTCACCAAATGGTGTGTTTAGCAATTATCGGTAACATAATCTAACATAACTGGTGTACACATTTGCATAATAAAAACATACAAAGTTGAATAGCGTTGCAGAAACGCAACAGGCTAAGATTATCTGGTCCTCTTTTTTTTCTCTTTTTTTCCCCAAGGTTCTGGCAAGATTGAGCTGAGGACACGCTGTACACTGTCGGCAACTTAGGACGTGATTTATTTGAAAAATAAATTCCTTACTCATGCACATTAACTTGTCAAAAGCAATATTTACATTGCGTTTATCTTTCATGGCGAGTTTATTGAAGCAGTGGGCTTTTAAAAATAAACTCATCATCTAATGTCTACAAAAAACATCTGTATAAACCAGATACCAGAGGAAAAGCGGCCCAGCGGCTAAAGGGATAATGCACATCTGTTATATCTAAGATAACAAGGTAATCAAGATTTACATTAGGCAAGATAGCGTTGATACTTCATCATCCGCAAAGATGGAGTGGTATAAACATTAAGTTGCACATATCATATTAAGGTTAGAGTGCGCTGTTCCGGGCACCAGCGTATGGTCCTGAACTACCTATTAAGGAGAAAGTGAAGCACATATACAAGAATAAAGAAGCAAGAGAAGGTTAAAAGGGTGAATCAACAGCTTAGAGTCAGTCAGTCCTTAAGGAAAAAGTAATTTAAGGGAACGTGCCAACCACAATTAGGTAGAGTAGGTCAGCATTTGATTTTCTTTTCTTTATTGTGCTGTTGATTTTACTACATTCATCTTTGTGGGTCCAGATACAATATAATTTATGTTATCTTTTCACTTATGTATTTATATTTAAAAAATCTATCCATAACACCCGAAAAAAACATCCCCCAGAACAAAAACAAAAACAAGCAATATAATCCCCTAAAAACAAATTAGAGACGGCCTTTTTTTCTAGGCAGGGTTGAGTTCACGGACCGGCCTCGGTGGCGCAGTGGTTAATCCATCGCGGACTACAGGCTGGTAGGTACATGGTTCGCAGCCCGGTACCAGCTCCAACCCAGAGCGAGTTCTTACGGGATCAATGGGTAGGTGTAAGGCCACTACACCCTCTTCTCTCTCTCTCACTAAGCACTAACCAACAAACAACTAACCCACTGTCCTGGACAGACAGCCCAGATAGCTGAGGTGTGTGCCTAGGACAGCATGCTTGAACGGAAATATAAGTTGAAATGAAATGGGTTCAGGGAAACGATGTTTTAGCCCTCACTCTGGAATGGAACCTGTACTAGATTCGAAAGCAGTACCCACCAGCTTTAACCAAAAACCGAGGCATGTGATTGAGATAAAACTGGTTTAATATTTAACATATGTACATGCCAAACGTAGTATGTGAACATTCTCAATATTCCATTCGTTACAGGTTACCACGATGCCTAATGTATTCATACCTTATTAAACAGCAAATGTGCTGCAGCTAACCGCGTTACACATGCTATTTTATCAACAAATTAAAACCGAATGGATCGTTTATCACTGGTCTAAAAGATAGTGCCGTCAAATCTTTTGAACTGTCATTTGAATGCATCTGTATTGAAATGTAAAACTTGGTGATAAAATTAAATCGCAAATAGTTTACACGCCGATAGCTCTGATTAAATCTGCTTAATGTCTCGAACAAAAAAACTGGAAACAACCTAACATTACTCTGTAAACTTTATAGATAGATGAGTCAGCGTAATCAGACACGCCTCATCAGACACACTGATTAAAATTTTATATATTATGCACGTGGTTAACTGTTTATAGAAACACACAAAAAGCTTCAGTGTGTGTCGTGCATTAGCATCCCAGTGATTCACGCGTAAACGATACAAAAGCTTTGTTTAAATATATCTCTTGAACTCTCAGATGTGCAGTCAAATGAGATTGGTAGTTATAGAACGTCAGTCTAGACTCTATGCAAATTACAGAGCATTGAAACACAGACCATTGTAGAACCTCCAATCGCCGGTTTGTTTTGCTCAACGACACTAGAGCACATTGATTTATTAATCATCGACTATTGGATGTCAAGGATTTGGTAATTTTGACTCGTAGTCATCAGAGGAATCCAGCTACATTTTTCCATTAGCATCAAGGGATCTTTTATATGCACTTTCTCACAAACAGGAAAGCACATACCACGGCCTTTGACCAGTTGTGGTGCACTAGTTGGAACCCCCCAATCAGTTGAATGGATCCACTGAGGTGGTTTGATCCTGCGACGCAAGCACTTCAGGCGAGCAATCAGTCGACTGGATGACAACCTGATTGACAATAATGCAGGCACATGTTGTCCAGTTCTTATTAATAACTCGGTACTGGTTCCATTCTGGATTGAATGGCACGCTTATGGTTGCATACCACTATTCACTTTTTTTGTATGCATTTCAATACAATTTCTATGTCAGAATTATATTTTGAAAAGGGGCGAGACGTAGCCCTGTGGTAAAGCGCACGCCTGATGTGCGGTCGGTTTAGGATCGATCCTTGTCGATGGGCCATTTGGGCTATTTCTCGTTCCAGCCAGTGTACCATGACTGGTATATCAGAGACCGTGGTATATACTATCCTGTCTGTGGGATGAGGCATATAAAAGATCCCTTGCTACTAATGGGTAAAAAAATGTAGCGGGTTTCCTCTCTAAGACTATATGTCAAAATTACCAAATGTTTGACATTCAATAGCCGATGATCAATACATCGATGTGCTCTAGTGGTGTCGTTAAAATGTTAATATATCTGATCATATTATTGTCTATTCATATTACTACACACATGATAAACAAACATTCTTAATAAATACCCCGGACAAACGACATATACCACGACCTTTGACCTGCGGAACACTGGCTAGTGTATGCATCTTTAAACCAAATGATGTTACAACGACCTTGCACTGAACGTGTCCGATACGGGGGATAAACACCCTTCCCCAGCGCCAAAACAACCGCACCACTGCTTCTGGTGGAAGAATATATATCTGTACAGAATGGAGATTATTCATCGAAACAGGCGTCAAGTGCTTATCGTTGCCCCCAACAAATGAGCGTGAAAAATTCGCCATTTGTCGACTCAATGGATATGGTTAATTCAGTGATCACAGAAAGCCAGCAAAGTAGATAAGGTATTCATGTGCCCTAGACTTGCCAGATGCCTTCATGAATATTAATAGTTTCTCGAGTGAGAGACTCAACAACATGACAAACCCAATTGTCTCTCCTTGAATTGATGCTATGTGCTTTTCCCCATGAGAATAATTTTTCAAGAAGAAAAAACCCAAACTTTTTAAACATTAACATGTCTGGAGTACTTAGGACCTCGTTTAATAATGAAACTCTAATAATTAAATCAAATTGTTCTAATCGATTTTTTCCCCCCTGTAAACCAAAGTTAAAGAAGAAAAAGAAAGATGTTGGAGAGAACAAAAGGGATTTGAGTTTGATAGCCGCTTTAAAAAATTATTTAAAGTTATTAAAATGTGTGATAACTTTTCTTTTTCTTTCCTGTTTTTTGTTGGTTTAATTATTTTACTTCTTGCTACGATTATTTCGTTTTGGTTCCTTTTTTCTTTAATTCTCGCTTTTTCATTCTTTTCTTTTCTTCTTTTCACATTGTAAAATTAGTTATTTTTCGTCCATGCGCGAGCTCAATAGTTTCAGCGCGGGGGTGGGGGTCTAGACTCCGGCGTGCGAAGTTTATAGAGGGGTCGAGTCACGCTCGGAAAATATATTGAAAACAAAAGAAAAAAATGTGCTTGAGCAGGGGCAATTCGACTTCCAAAACCCACCCCTGCACAAGCGCCTAATGTCTTTTTATAAATTAAATGTCGCGCTATTTCATAAATGCCACGGTCGTGACAATTTTGACAAGTTATTCCTAAACAACAGCCAATCATCGGCGAATGCTCTACAGATTGGTCAAACTGTTTCTGTCACGATTTGCGTTTATCTTCTCAATTTCAAACCCCGACAACCCACCCCTCAAATTCGGTCCGCCTCCTGTGTCGCGAGTCAGGCGAACAGTATGACAGTACAATATCATATTTCCGCTGATCAAGTTATTTTGAAAAACAATAGCTTTTTTCTTCTGAGACTGGTGTTGCCTTAGCAACATTTGCCAACGCCCAACTAAGCTAATGAGTCCTGCTCAATACGAGTCATATGGTATTAGCGGAACAAGACAATTAATTTATCACAAATCGAGGAGAAGAAAAAGAACAAAAAAGAAGAAGC
The DNA here is from genome assembly GCF_016097555.1 of Gigantopelta aegis. Classification (NCBI taxonomy): domain Eukaryota; kingdom Metazoa; phylum Mollusca; class Gastropoda; order Neomphalida; family Peltospiridae; genus Gigantopelta; species Gigantopelta aegis. The sequence continues at coordinate 47,792,185 of NC_054704.1, forward strand.
ATTAACGGAACAACTGTCGTCAAAACAGGCACCTTCTGGCCCCGGAGGGAGGATTGTAACAGAAATGAGCAGAACAATCTGGCTCGAATAACAGACCTCTAGGTGCCCCAGACACGGCGCTATTTTCCTCGTTTAATTCCATGTGACAAGCCTTTCAAAGTCTTGCTTGCGGGAATTATGCCACGATTATCACAAGCTGATGTCACCATTTGCAGGTTCTTCCTGACTAAACAATGCATGGTCTTTGAGACACACACACACACACACACACACACACACACACTCGCACACACACACACACACACACAGGCACACGTGAGGTTTTTCTCACTGGATTAAGACAAGACAATGGTGATTCACCACACGAACAACCAGACTGCCCAGAGTCTTCAAAAACAAATGAAACACAAAGCCTTGCGCCACAAAGGAAAATAACCGTTTTATTACAAAGACAATGATAACGAATGCTTTGAACCATCGCTTTTTGCATATTTCTTTTTTGGCGCAGTTATAAAGAAAATATTGGATCCTATTGTCTTCGGTCAGGACTCGGGTCCCGGGGTTGTCGATTGTGACCACAAACACAAATCATTCAAATGGAGTTTGATCAATGGGCGAAGTACACACTCTAAATCGCTTTGCAAAATTGATGAATATTAATCAAATCATCAATCGAATCAAGGACGAAAAACCACAATATCTTAAGGACGTGGATAGTCCAGTCTCTGCTCATAACGTTGCAGTCATGGTATATAGGTCTTCTACGAAAATTAACGAACTGAACGCAAGTAAATAAAAACATAAAACAGTTTAATTATTAAAGTAGCATATATGAATAACAAAATGTTTTAATTAATACACAAGTCCATACAATCAGTGTAATTATCAAATGCAGAAGCAATATATTCACAGGTATCTCGTCTTGTCGACAGCATTATATACACCGATACAAAAATATTGTTCTTAGGATGTGTTTTGCTTAATGTATACTTAATGTGTATGTATTGGTGTGTTCATTGTGTGTGTGTGTGTGTGTGTGTGTGTGTGTGTGTGTGTGTGTGTGTGTGTGTGTGTGAATCATGCATGTGCAATACAATAGTGTATATGTGTGTGCGTGCGTATTTTTGTTTAAAGTTAATCATGCCCGTTGAATAAAGGAATTTAAAAGAAAACAAAAACTGAAAGAATGAGTTTTAAAAAACCCAAACCCCTATACATTATTACATTAAGCACTGAACGGTGCACTTGCCACACGCATGTAATACAGGAATTTATTACACAAAGCGTTGTCACAATTGCACGGCTAATGCAATATTATTACATTAAAAGCATTTATTACACTGTCGGTCGGAGAGTTGTAAAATACCGTCTCTCAACTCGCTTGTGATTGCAGCCAACCAGCGATTGCACTTAGGAAATCAGGCGAAAAAATAATGCCTGGGAAAATGTCATCATGGTCTGTGTCCTCTCCACAAACCACGGCCACCGAGTTGACGAGGCCACTGTGGCTGACAGTCGACATCGGCGGCGTCCATCTGGCCCCGCCATTGACTGCAACAATCAACTTCAACTGTCCTTTTGTTCCGCGTCGACATCCAGCCTCCCCCAACAGAGCACTCGAGTATGAAAACCCTTCATGTTCCATAACAAAACCTCTACATTTGATCATTTAATTAATGGAAATTTACGATTTGTTTTAAAATGATGATTTCTAAAAATAACGCTGTGATTCTCAAAGAAAAAGAAGAAGAAAATGAACAGAAGAGTATGGATGGATGGATGGATGGATAGGTACATACATACATACATACATAGATAAATAGATAGATAGATAGATAGATAGATATAACGGTTATCGAAAGAGCAAGTGAGAAACAGAGACAGATGAAGAGAGACACACATACACAGACACAGAGGGATATGGAGAGAGAGAGAGAGAGAGAGAGAGAGAGAGAGAGAGCGAGAGAGCGAGAGAGCGATGATGATGATGATGAGAGAGACTGCGAGACTGTGAGAGAGAGAGAGAGAGAGAGAGAGAGAGAGAGAGAGAGAGAGAGAGAGAGAGAGAGAGAGAGAGAGAGAGATGATGATGATGATGATGATGATGAGAGCGACAGAGAGAGAGAGAGAGAGAGAGAGAGAGAGAGAGAGAGAGAGAGAGAGAGAGAGAGAGAGAGAGAGAGAGAGAGAGAGAGAGAGAATAGATGGATGGATGATGGATGGATAGGTACATACATACATACATAAATAGATAGATAGATATAAAGGTTATTGAAAGAGCAAGTGAGAAACAGAGAGAACCATATGAAGAGAGACACATACAGAGAGAGAGAGAGAGAGAGAGAGAGAGAGAGAGAGAGAGAGAGAGAGAGAGAGAGAGAGAGAGAGAGAGAGAGAGAGAGAGAGAGAGAGAGAGAGAGAGAGAGAGAGAGAGAGAGAGAGAGAGAGAGATATCCACGAAGAGTGAAAGCCGTCCATCTGTCACTAGAGTGTTAATAAGAGCTGGTAGTTGGGCGACGTAATTGCATTGTCTGGACAGCCCGGAATAGTGCGATGCTTTTAGACGTTTTATTACGACGATTACGAGACGCTAGGTGTGAACGCCCCATAAACCATATTCCGTAAACAGATTACCTCACGGCGGCAGTATTGGCCCTTAGTTTATTACAAATGGTGTAGTCTATTAGTGCAAGAAAGACCTGTGGCAAATGTTTGCCTCTACCCAAAACAAATTAGCGACAGCTCATTATGCCACCAGCACGACGTTCCGTTTCAACAGACTTTAGAGAACAAATATGGTGAAAATGCATTTTTATAGTGGTCTGACACCTTTTTAAAAAACACAATATTGAGTTTTATTTTTATTTTTTTAATTTGTTTTTAGGTTTTCTTTATTTTTTTATTTTTTGTTTGTTGCGTACCTGACCATAGAGATTTGACAAAAGATGTGTTCTTGTGACTTTGCACCTTCGCTCTTTCTTGTGACTATGTGTTTTAGCCCACAATGTATTTAATTTGTTCATTCATTATCCATCTTACACTCTCCATCCCACCTCTTCTCTCTTTCTCCATCACACACATCTCTTTCTCTCTCTTCCTCGCTATGTCTGTCTGTCTGTCTGTCTGTCTGTCTGTCTCTCTCTCTCTCTCTCTCTCTCTCTCTCTCTCTCTCTCTCTCTCTCTCTCTCTCTCTCTCTCTCTCTCTCTCTCTCTCTCTCTCTCTCTCTCTCTCTCTCTCTCTATCTTTGAAAATGAATAATGAATAAAGGAAATAGCGCTGTCACTTCAACAAATACGTTCTTTTTGTTGTAAAGCACACCGACACATGCACAGATGCGGCTGTCTATTCGACACCGGTATACAAAGTGTGCAATGCACGTGTTAGACGTGTGATACACATAACCCTTGCGTAACACAATGTCTTTGATGCCACGGATGTTGATGACAGGTCTGTTGTTCTTGACGTAACAGAAAATCTGGTACTAGAAAGGCGGACACACGTAATTAATTCACGTCTGTGAAATGTAGGTTTAAGATATTTACACAAAGTGCGAACCGGTGAACGGTAATTAATGCGCGAGTTCTCATGAATGCATATGTGTAGATCATGATACAGTTGTAGATCAGAAAGTGTAATCAAAAGGTCATGTGCGCTTAAAGGGACATACCTGAGTTTTCTGCATTGTAAGATGTTTCTGATTAACAAAATATTTCTACGATTAAACTTACATATTAAATATATTTTCTTGTTTGGAATAACAGTGTCTGTATATTCAATGTGTTTCTGGTCGTCTGAATATTTGTAAGAAGCCCAAACTGGATTTTGTCTTCAAATAATTTCGTACGTACTAAAAAATAATATTTAGGAAATAAAATTGAATTTAACCTAGTACAAATATTAGAACGATCAGAAACAGGTTTAATATACAGCCACTAATATTTTATGCAGAAAAATATATTTGATATGTGATTACAATCGTTAAGAAGTCTCTGTTAGTCGATAACGTCTTAAAAAGTGCAGCAAACTCAGGAATGTCCCTTTAAGATCTACAGTCTGTAACGAGGGTCCTGTCCTTTATAAATATTTTATATTGTCGATTTAAATACTAAAGATAACATTTTGTACGTAAAGAAGATACTTTAATATTATAATGTATCAATCTGCTGTGAATAAGAAAAACAATCCAAATCTGATAAACAGATCATTGTCATCAAGAGCATATGTTGCTAAATTACAATTTTATAAACACAAAAACACCCACCACATATATGTCTTATTGTTTTACACATGATATATATATATAAACTATATACGTGCAAAAATATATAAACTAACATTTTATGCAGAAAAATATATTTGATATGTGATTACAATCGTTAAGAAGTCTCTGTTAGTCGATAACGTCTTAAAAATTGCAGCAAACTCAGGAATGTCCTGTTAACAACAACCTGCTCCAATTAACACTTGGGCGTTTCAACCACATGCGTTGAAGATATAGTGAATGATACCCGGTATTGTGCTTGGACATTTAGATGCAATATTTCCTACCAAAGACAGAATCGCATAGATTACTTGACTTGAAATATACACTCCATATCAATTATTTTTCACTTAATTATCGCTACCATCAGCGGTTCTGCAAATATTAGCGTAATGCTAGGATCAACCTACCAACTGCGTGAAGAAAGTTGGCCAACTCGACAGTTGCGTTGTAATTTATCCAACTTCCGACTCACGACGGGTGTGCTCAGATTAATAACTGATGGGTTATACGACGAGAAACGAGTTGTAAGAGCGCTCAGACTAGCAAATGAACAGTCGTGAAAGTCATGACAGTAGACAGTTGGCCAACCTTGTGCTGGCAGTTGGTAGTCCTATCCTAGCATTATACAAATTAATTTTTTAAGGTTGTATACCTAAAAAATGAAATAAATGAATTTAAAAAATAATATTAGAACAAATTGCACACGTACACAAAAACAACAACATTAGGTCTGTCTCGGTCTAATCGCTGTACGTAACAAAGTCCAAACGATGTTTTTGGCCACACCATTGCAAGTTATTAGCTAATGAATCTTGCAGACAGCACCAATGCATCTCTTGGCGTCTCTTAACATTTAATTCCACGGTGTCACGCACACATACCAAACTGTTGTAAAGATGAGAGAATGAGAGTGGGGAAAAAAACACAATTAGGGCGCGACTCTCCATTTCGGCATCACGAAGAATAATTAACTGTTGCTAAGGAATTTAACTCCTGGCAACCGGTGCATTTTGCCTCCATCATCAACAAAGAGTAGCGACGGTGGAGGAGTAATTTGTCAAACTAGCCCCGTCTCCACTGGGAAGACCTATCATTAGTCGCCTCCATTTTCTCCTAGCTTCTAGTCGGCGTCTTGGGTTAATTCACTTGTGTTCAAATTACGTGCACGTACAGTGAAACCTTCTTCTAATGGCCACCTGTCTTCAGATGTCGCCTTGGTTATATTATGTGAATAATTTGATATGGATACAGATCCGATCGATCTGCATTAAGAACCCACCTGTCTTAGGAGGACACTTTTTCATATTTGCTATTGCTTGTTCTAGTCAGTGCACTGGTATATAAATGGCCGTGGTATATGCTATCCTGTCTGAGGGATGGTGCAGATAAAAGATTATTTGCTACTAATGGAAATTTTTTTTAGCTGGATTCCTCTCTAAGACTATATGTCAAAATTACCAAATGGTTGACATCCAATAGCCGATGATTACTAAATCAATGAGCTCTAGTGGTGTCGTTAAACAAAACAAATTTTAACTTTGGTATATTACTTAGAGAACTTGATATGATACAGATACAGATCTGCGTTAAGAGTCCATCTGTCTTAAAATGACACTTTTTCTAATTTATTTGGGTAGCTCTTTAAACGTTGTTCAGTAGAAAAGCGTTTTGCCTGATGCGCGGTAGGTCTAGGATCGATCCCCGCCGGTGGGTCCATTTGGCTATTCCTCGATCCAGCCAGTGCACGACGATTGCTATAGACAAAGGTCGTGGTATCTGATGTTCCTTCTGTTGGAAAGTGCATATAAAAGAGCCCTTGCTGCTAATGGAAACACGTTTCCTCTGAAGACGACATGTCATAAATTACCAAATGTTTGACATCTAATAGCCAATAGGCTCTATTAGTGTCGTTAAACAAAACGAACTAACTCGTTAACATATATTTGACTAAAATGTCGTATCTTTGTGAAATAGAAATTTGAAAACCCCCAGAGAAATTTCAAATTTAACGCAACTGAAGTACATTATTCTATCTAAAGAACTAAGATCATGTAAGCGCTTATATCCAATTAAGGTTTAAGCACGCTGTCATGGAAACGCAATTCCAACTACCAAACTAATGGAGATAGAAGACGACGTAAGTTCTCTGTTTGTGAACGGATAAACAGCAATGAAAGCGCAGGCGATCAAAACTGTAACAATGAGAGCTAAAAACGTACGTTAATTACGTTTCGGAAATCCTGTTTTGTTTTTTTCTAAACAGTTGTTTGGAATGCAGAATCATGGCAGGAATGCTGATAGTTATTTATTGGATAAGTGCTGTGGTGTGCTCCAGGTCATCAAGTCTTGACACAACGCGAAGTCCAACACGTGTAACCTGAAACGTTTAAAACTGCGAGCCCACACACATACACATTAGACGCCGAGAGAATCGCCTGAAATATATCTTTTATCCGTGCAGAGGCAAATATTACTGCATTAGAGAAAGGACAGGAATGCTGGTTTAATAAGACCTCAGCTCATTATTTAATTAGTAGCCATTAGGATCCGAGCAAACATTAGATTGCGACACCTTGTGCAAAAGTGTTGCAAAAATAAAACATACTTTGTTAATACAATAATGGTTGTTAGGAGGTTAGGAGAATAGCACCTCTGTCGTTACATTTGTTTTTCAAAACAGCTTCATTTAAAAAAAAAAAATCTTTTAATCTCTGATACAAAAATAAACTGACGGAAAGAAAAACGAAATCTATCTTTTATTCTTTCAGAGGTAAATATTACAGTGCATTAGAGAGGACAGGAATACTTATTTAATAAGATTGCGAAACGTTGTTTAAAAGCGTTGCACAAATAAATCATACTAGTACTTACTAAATACAGTAATGGTTGTTAGGAAAATAACACCGCTGTCGTTACATTTGTATTGGAAAAAACCCAGCCTCGGTGGTGTCGTGGGTAAGCCATCGGACATAAGACTGGTAGGTTCTGGGTTCGCAGCCCGGTAGCGGCACCCACCCAGAGCGAGTTTTAACGACTCAGTGAGTAGATGTAAGACCACTACAACCTCTTCTCTCTCACCAACCACTAACAACTAACTCGCTGTCCTGGACAGACAGCCCAGATAGCTGAGGTGTTTGCCCAGGACAGCGTGCTTGAATATTAATTGGATATAAACACGAAAATAAGTTGAAATGAATGAACGTTGCACAAATAAAACATACCAGTACTTTATAAATACATTAATGGTTGTTAGGAGAATAACACATCTGTCGTTACATTTGTTTTGAAAAAAAAGCTTTATCTTAAATTTTTTTATTAAACTCTTGTACAAAAATATAGTGATGGGAAGAAATAAGGGATCACACAAGTAATACCAGCAAATGCTAGACTACAAACAAAACTTTCATCTCTTAGTGTCAGGAAACTAATGATGTTGGTGACATTCAGTCTCATGTTACCGACATTCAGTCCCACGTTATATCTTTTTATTGTATACAGCCTTAACTACGCTTGAATTGAATTAAATTTGATCTCAAATGTCATGTATTCACTTATTTTCATTCATCAGTATTATACTATGTTATTGAGTTCATACGCTGCCTCGTACATCTCTATATTAAATTGTTTAGAAAGAATAATACTAGTTTCAATACAAATTGTTCCGAGATTCATAAATATTTAACAATCAGACCTTGGCCTCCCGTATATATACACTATACCATCTTAGTTGAAATCAGAATTATTTAATCATTTAATGACTTGCTGAAATGTCAAACAGGAAGCCATATCGTTATGTAGGTTACTGTCCCTCTAGTAATTTGTAAACTGTTGTGAAAATGTCAATAGGTCAAAAGGTTGACGTGTTGTTATGACACTCGTAATATGTATATATGTTTTGTTGTATCTTGAGTGAAGACTACTTTAGTCTTTGAGCGTTCGTCCATTGGGCTATTTCTCGTACCAGCCAGTGCCCCACGACTGGTATATCAAAGACTGGTATGTGCTGTCCTGTTTGTGGGATGGTGCATATAAAAGATCCTTTGCTACTAATAGAAAAATGTAGCGGGTTTCCTCTCTTAGACTGTATGTCAAAATTATCAAATGTTTGACATCCAATAGCCGATGACTACTAAATCAACGAGTTCTTCTTGTTACTAAATCAACGAGTTCTTATGTCGTTAAACAAAACAAACTTTAACTTTTGTTTAGAGCGTTCGCTCAAGATGTGAGATCTTAAAATTGTTAGAGGATCATAGGGCTGATCCCTTCTAGATTCCTAATTTGATTTTATCCCGTTCCAACCCCTCCTCCAAGATTAGTAGGAATAATAGTTATATCTGTGAGAGAGTGTATGTGATTTGTTCACACTGCTGTTAGTTAAAACAATAACAGGTTTTGAGGGCATACTAGGTTCTTCTTCCTGTTGTGCTTCTTCTTCTTTGTATATCAATGGCTAAACCTTAAATGTATGTAAATGTGTCCGATTATTAGCAGAAAATTAAAGGAAATTCCGAATTTGTTTTAAGAATAAATGAAAGACAAAAGTATCTGTTTGATACCACTTTAACATTAAACTAGCTATTAAATGTTTAACATATTATGGTAATGGTGACACTTCGATATCCTTAAACCCAGTGCATCTGAAGCGAGTTTGCTACCATTATGCCACATACTCAAAACAAGAAGACGATGACATAGAAGAACAAGTTCGAGGAAGCAATAGAAGTATCAGCAGCAGCAGCAGCAGCAGCAGCAGCAGCAGCAGCAGCAGCAGCAGCAGCAGTAGCAGCAGCAGCAGCAGCAGCAGCAGCAGCAGCAGCAGCAGCAACTGACAAACGGTTAAAACAATTCAATGAGAAACACAACAAACATATTTCTTCTTCTGCTGTTGCATTCTTGAAGGAGCAGAACGCAGACTGATTACGTCACTTCATTTCCATTGACCACGTGATTGCGTGTAAATTCTACAACCGACTTGGCTTTTATTGCGTTACCGCGTGTGCGATTAAACAAAAGGGGAAAAGAACTAAAAAATATATATATATATTTCACCAGCCAATCTAAACATCGTGCAAGAAGCGACTCGTCTAATTGCATCTTACATGGCGGTGTTGTTAAGGCTTCGATTTATTCTCATTGCCTCGTTTAATCATGTTCAGCCAATGTTACATCATTTTCAAACTTATGGAAACGTTCTCTCCTCTTTTTCCATCGGCTCCTTTCAACCATGAAACTATGGAACCTGATCAACGCTTAATGCTTCACCGTGAACAACAGCGATGATCGATAGCTAAAAAGTAGGTCAGAGCAAAGTCTATCTGTTTTCATCAAGATTTCAGCTCAACTATTGTCCTTTTTTTGGGTCTGTTTCGTAGCCTTTGCATAGAAATTACTATGTGATAAAGATATCTTGTGACCAACCAGAACATAATTATCGAACCATTTATCAGGCAGGGTTTTTTTTCTCTCTCTCTCTTTCCATTATCAGTCTCGATGCTAAAACGATTTAGCTTGCAATGGCCTTGTTTCGTTGGTGTCTCAGTCCTGTATCGAATCGGCCAGGGGATTCTCTGTGCTTGGGTCTTTTGATGTTGCATGTTCAAAGAGAGGATCGATGACAAAGTTTCTCCGTATAATACATATAATGCATGCCGCGTGCCGCCAAACTTCGACCCGAGCAGACGGAACACTAGCACCAGAGAGGAAGCAGAACTTGACATTGTGTCTGCGAGGAACACGAAAATAACCCCGTTAAACCGATAACCAAAGAAGAACAATGTAATGTAGAACAGATCTATGGGATGAAAAATAAAATAATCATAATCACAATAATAATAATAAAAACCCAACAACCAGCAATACATTATCGCAGCTTACAATTCAACCTTTATCAAGAAACAACAGGCACTATTGTAAGATATAAAACACAGTATAAAATCGGGATTACACAGGAAAAGGATTATTGGTTTTACGTAGAAATGATGTATGTCTATAGATATCTATTAAATCGATCCGCTCCTGGTTCTAGACTTCATTAGCGAGCCCGCATCGAGCGGCATCGTTCGATACCTAACCATACACGTGTAAAGGTTTATCGTCATTAGAGTTATTTATTGACATTATATGAAAAACTTCCCTTGTCACCTCCCGTCATTATGATTTCTTTTTCAATAGTGACAATAAAAACCTATTCCCATAAAAATGGCAATTGCGTACGAACGTAGACGGTTTAATGTTGTGACCATCGATTACTTGCTCTCTCATGATGAAATAGCCAACTTCCAAACACTCTTGTATAAACTGTAGTACAATAATAATAAAAATATATAATAATAATATTATTTGTGGTAATGATAATGCGTGTCTCAATATACTGTGGTGAGTTTTATTACCATTGCATTAATACAATTATAGCATACAATAAATAAAAACGTGTTTTTTTTCTTGTTAATTAAGTTTAGTGAAAAAACTGGAACCAGGTCCACCTATTATGAATGAAATATGATTCATTATAAAAAAATTTTTTTTATCCTTAACGACTTCCTAGTACATTATTTATTTAGTGTATAACCTACGCAAATAGTGCAGGCGAATACAATTACAGATAAAATACAGCAGGAAGATAATTAATGTTGGAAATATATCTTGTATAATTTGTTTGTACATGATTTTATGTATTACACCACACTCACCATTGGTTTGTACGTATACATATTTTATATTTTTATACTGTGTATTAAGCTGATGAGTTGAAAAACTCAAAGCAAACAAACAACTTGAATTTCAGCATACAGCCGCGATGGCAGAGTTAAGCCATCATCACATCGAGTTCAAAACTGGTAGGTTCTGGTTTCGCTTCTCAGTACCAGCTCAAACCAAGAATGGATTTTAAAGGTATGATATGAATAACTCTTGTGTAACACCCCCACCTTCACCCACCTCTCAGAGAGAGAGAGAGAGAGAGAGAGAGAGAGAGAGAGAGAGAGAGAGAGAGAGAGAGAGAGAGAGAGAGAGAGAGAGAGAGAGAGAGAGAGAGAGAGAGAGGGAGGGGGAGGGAGGGAGAGACACACAAAGAGAGAGGGACACACACACAGAGAGAGAGAGAGAGAGAGAGAGAGAGAGAGAGAGAGAGAGAGAGAGAGAGAGAGAGAGAGAGAGAGAGTGTGTGTTTAACGACATCCCAGCACAAAAATACACATCTGCTATTGTGTGAAAGCTTAAGAGAGACAGACACACACACACACACACACACACACACACACACACACACACACACACACACACACACACACACAATTTGACAATCGTTTTCCGGTAAAATGAAATAATTTAAAAAATATCTTTATATAATATTAATTTGTAAGAATATTTCGCACACAAGTCTCAGATGTCCAATGCAAGATTTGCAGACTTCGAGAGCAGCAAATTGACAAGACACCAACGATAGTGCGGTTCATTAGTGTGATGAGGAAGTGACGTCGCCTTGAACACTCAGCCATACCACGGCCTCTAAAGGTTATCAAGTATACTTCGTACGGCGAACTGCAATTTTCTCTTCTAATTAAAATGCACCCATCCAAGCACCTGCCATGAGTTCCAGAACAACGGACTAATTAAAAAACGAAGGACAGTGGAACAAACTACCAAATGCGTGTGCAGCGACTTAGCTATTATTTAAGACAAGTCGTAGAAATGGTTGACAGTGGTGATAATTTAGTTTCATGCTGATATATCTGACTAGGTTGTCGCACAAAGCACAGGGTGGTGTTGATTTCTTTGGCATCAAGTTCATGATGTGGGCTGTCCAAAAGTAACATAATGACCTTGAGAACGAAATATGCAAATGAATGTACTGTAGAAATCTACGCATGTAATTTCGAAGTACCGAAAATTTACCACTATCAGGATCGTACACTACGGAGGGGGGGGGGGGGGGAGGTAGGATTTTGATCAGGGTACGGCCCTGACTATGTTTGCCGATGTACATAATTTCAACTATATATATCTATCTATATATATCTATATATATCTATATCTATATCGGTAATATCTCTCTGGGATGGAAGAAAATGTCTGACATAATACACGAAAGTTGATTAGGGGTGGGGTAGAACACCTTTTCAGCTATTCAAGGAATTATGGATGAAACTAAATTAAATCAAATAAAACTATACTCTTACAAACGACCACACGTCAGAGGTAAGCTATTTTTTTTTAGCACACCAGTCGTGTGGATAGTGTCCAATTAGGAACAGCGCAAATTGTCACGAACGGGATTAATAACGATAGACTACAATTGCGTTAAGGAACTCTCGGGTCTAGAAGCATGACAAAAACGAACGCTCATTTATTTGCTAATATAATTTGTCTCAGGGAGTTATTTGCCCTTGGTGCCTTCTTATGTCAGTCTGTGAGCGATCCTGTCTTGTGAATGATCTGCTTCCAGTCATGCCAACCAAGCCAAGCTGATCGATCACGGATAAGCAAACAGTCGACAGTTAGATACAAACTGGGCAAAATTACACGCACAACAAATCCATCCACACAGCTTCGCTTGTTGTCCAACAATTTCACAATGGCTCGCCGATAGATGGCGGATATGTCGACCGTGTAAAACCGTATTAATGAGCACGTACTTCCCATGCAAAACCACGTGCGTCGGTTTACTGTTACCATAGTTATTGAGAGTCATGAATGAAGGAAGATGTCAATCGGTTCAATTGTTTAAGACATTTTCTATGGAAACCCAGTTCAAACAATGCATTATAAACTGTTTTATAAGCAGCGGCTTCAAAGTTCAAAGACTCCTGAACAACAACACACACAAAAAAAGAGCCTAGATAGCGGAGTTGTGTAGCCAGGACAGCGATGTTGAACTTTAATTGGATAAAAGAAAAAAAAAAAAAAATTAAGTTAAAAGAAGAAGTTAAAATGAGAGTATTGTATTTAAAATTGCTATGCTGCACAAAACAGTCCAGACGACATATAATACATGTATTCAGGAATCACTCTTAAAGAAGTTAAAACAGTGATGATGGGTATTCGCGCGAATCTGTCGTGAACACGGTCTTTAACTGCCGAAAATTGAAATAAGTTATTGCTGTAATATATTGTTAACGTTCAGAAGCTAGACTCGAGATCCCATCGCAATTTGATACAACTTGAAAGTATTCATAAATCGAGCTTATTGCTTCAGCTTTCAGATCCACGACATGGTTCCCTCCCATTTTGCAATCAACTCGTTTTGCCAACGCACATTTTGACTACATCAACAAACGCTGACAGCCCTGCTAAAAACGAAACTAAGCATGCCTTACAAAATGACATACGCGCAGCCTAGTAAGTAACGTATATACGCTGGGCTTTCTCACTTACCAAATGTGTTTTGTTTTCTTTGCATACAGAATAAACTATAACAACCAGGTTACTTCTCAATTTACCTACATCAGATGTTCTCCGTCTGGAATACATCTGTTAATTCCAACCATCAGCATCTGCTAATTTCAGCTTGTTGGGGGATAATTTAGTGTATTGCCATCATCTAGCACGATTCTTGCCCAGAGGACACCGCGGGTGCCCAGTGCGATCGATTCGAACACGCCCTTATTGGTGAAAATGCATTTTCCTGAAGATGAACATATGATGCCGCTTCTACAGTATCGACAAAAAGCTATTATGTACCGAAAACTGCCGGATATGACAGGTGTTACACGCATTAAATAATAGATAACCGACTCAAATTGGGATTCCCGCGGAGACCCCCGCCATCTCGGACCATGTATCTGTATTAACGGGAGGAGATGCAAGTGATTGTTTTAAAGGTGATGTAGACACGCTGTCGACAAGACCAATCTCTCACTGTTTGATATACGAGATATGTATAATAGTGTATTAATGCGCTGGGCATGATAAACGGTGCACCAAGACGCGGAATAATAATTATCCGAAAGCTATTCGGTGCTTCTTAAACTTTGATGAGCATATGTTGTAGAAAAAAAAAAACATTAAAAAAAAAAGCCACATACTTTTTCTTCTTCTTTCAAAAATACAGAACTGTTGTAAAATTTCACAGTTCATTCAGTTCAACTTATTTTCGTGCCTATATCCAATTAAGGTTCAAGCACGCTGTCATGGACACACACCTCAGCTATCTGGGCTGTCTGTCCAGGACAGTGGGTTAGTTGTTAGTGGTTAGTGAAAGAGAAGAGGGTGTAGTGGCCATACACCTACCCATTGAGCCCTTAAGAACTCACTCTGGGTTGGAGCCGGTACCGGGCTGCGAACCCTGTACCTACCAGTCTGTAGTCCGATGGCTTAATCACTGCGCCACAGTTCATATTCAAGATGACCTTATAGCCGGGATGATCGCTTATTGTTATATGATGTGACTGTCACCCTAAAGGCTGCAATTTTAAATATGAAACATTATCTTCAAGTCATCCAGTTACATTTTTCTTTTTGTCATGACTCGGCATTCTTCTATTTCCATTAACTTGCAACTCCAATCTACGTCAGGTAAAAAAAACTCAATGTTGGCGTAACTGATAACAAAAATACAAAGATTCGGTAAAACGGTAGATTTGTTTGTGATTTACATTTGCTAAACGATGTTTCAGGATATGGAAGCGAGATTGCATCTTTAATTAAAAAACAACAAGAAGAAAACCTGCTTCATTCTAAAATCTAATCGTAATAAAGGTACTGCCGAAAATAGGCCGACTCCACACACCAGTTGTTAGGGGTCTATGTTGATCTGCACGGCTGTCTGGGAGAACTGTAACAGAAATATCATGGTGTTGTTTCAGCTGTCCGGATCCGCATCACGGCAAATCTACATTCTACTGACGTACATTCGGTTTTCTTTTCCGGGTTTAACATTATATTTTGATATGCAGTGGCCAGAAACACTCAAGATCTTCCTCGTCTAGATACCCCTGACGTACGAGAGTAAAATTTGACCAACAGACCCCCCCCCCCCCCAAACACACACACACACACACACACACACACAAAACCACCACCAATAAAAAAAAAAAAACAACCGAAAACCAGTTTCGCGCTCTCCATTCATACGTCTTAAATTTAACAGTAATGAATGAATGAATGAATGAATGTTTAACGACACCCCAGCACGAAAAATACATCGGCTATTGGGTGTCACACTATGGTAAAAGCAAAACATTAAATGTTGAATCACATCAATATAAAAATTCAAGATTTAAATAAAAACACAGTGTAAAAGACTGTGCAAAAATACAAATATCACAGATAGATAAAATGAAAATTTACAATAAAAGTCAGTATCACGTAAAAATTGTAAAACTAATTCTGGATGGAATCAAAATGATTCCATCACATTTCTCTGACCAAAAATATCTTTTCTAGTTTCTTTGAGATGAGGACACTCCACCAAAATGTGGCGAACCGTCAGAGTACGCCGACAGTGCTCACACTGAGGTGGAGGATCCTTCTTCAAAATAAATGAATGGGTCAAGTAAAATTTAGCAGTAAAGTCTGGTCTGAAGAGATTTAAAAGCACAACTGACGAACAAAAATCATTTCCCTGCACCACGACACTACGTCGCCAATGATGAATGGGGATTTTGAAATAATATTACATTTCAGTTTCTAATACAAAGATATCAGTTTGAAAGATAGTTAATTCAGTTTGAAATATAGACAGCACAATTATTTGAGATACAGTTTAGATACCCGACGTCAGAATTAGATAACGCTGGTTTAAACATAATCAGCGCAATTTCAAATATCAAACAGGCCCAATCTCCAATATAGACAGCACAATATCGAGTACGGACAGCACAATTTCAAATAATGGATATAAGCTAATAATGAAATATAATCTTATGCAATAATATGGGAATCTGTCATTCCCAAATGGAGACTGCAATATTATGAGAATCTATCAATTGCACGTACAACTGCGGGGTTCGTCTCTGAGCTTATACGAGTCCACTGACCACTGTCTTCAACAGACAGCTTAGGTAGCCGAATTACGCCCAAGAACGTCTTGCTTGAACCACAGTTATATGTACCTCAGCTTCAAAACTCCATGCTCGTACCTATGCACAGGACAGAGTCCAGGTCATGGTTTGACAATGTCTTGACGATATGCACCCATGAATCACTGGCAGATATTTCGTGTGTAGGAAGACAACCACTCCCCAGAAAAACAATACATCGTCCATCCTTCGTTTAAAGCAGGCCTGCTACATCCTTGACTGATTTGACAACTATGATTCAAATTCAAGCACGCTGTTCTTGGAGCAATATCGCATCGTCCTTGCATATCGTTTTGCACTAAATGCGATATCGCAAATTTGCTTAGCGGAATTGGACCCCTGGGGCCTAATTAACTAAACTCTCGCAGCTTTGCGATATCGCAGTGCAATGCTAAAAGACTTGCCAAGAGGATGCTTTGTTGTCTAGCAGAGCATAAGAGAGCTTGTGAATTAGGCCCCTGGGCTGTAAATTTTGAAAGTGGAAGTCCTCCATGTAACGAAGCAGTAAGGACAGATAGTATATCGCGCTGGAGAGATATGGTCCACTTATAAAGTTAAAGAAACCTCGACTGCAATGCATGCGTGCTGAACGCCACGGTTTACTGCTTACATAGCCTTGGCAGAAAATTACATGCGACAAAGAACACCCTAAGAAAACTGCCCAGTTCACACTGATGTCGGGTAGTGACCGGCCTCGATGGCGCAGTGGTTAAGCCATTGGACTACAGGATGGTAGGTACAGGGTTCGCAGCCCGGTACCGGTTCCAACCCAGAGCGAGTTCTTAAGAGCTCAGTGGGTAGGTGTAAGGCCACTACATCCTCTTCTCTCTCACTAACCACTAACCAACTAACAACTAACCCACTGTCCTGGGCAGACAACCCAGATAGCTGAGGTGTGTGTCCAGGACAGCGTGCTTGAACGGAAATATAAGTTGAAATAAAATGAAGTTGGAAAACAATCTATTTAGGACTCGACAGTCATGACTAGAGTGAACGAAAATAATAAGAAGACTGCAAAGGTGTCTTGGACTCACACATATAAGCAGGGACATAAGTTACGATACTCATCATATCTTAGAGGATGTGTCGATGACAAACTTATAACATGAAGCCAATGATTTTAGTAACTGCGATGACAAAGAAGGTAATTCATATTGCAGTGAATTAGTGCACAGACACAGAGCGCTAACGAGCCGGCAATTAGATTCGTTGAACATAAAGTGATTATATATAACGAGACAGCAAGTACACAAACGTCCTCATCACAAAACCAATGGACTCTTCGTTATACTTTGTTAGCTGCTCGATTTAATAAAGGACAAACCTATCAATAGTGCAGAATGGAGTTATTTGTTCCAATTATATCGAAAGTGGGAAGGGCGAATGCAAATCTAGTCGAATGGGAGAATATGACCCCCTTCCACTTACCAACAGGGGTTGGTCACATTTCATTTCATTTAAACTTATTTTCGTTCTTATATCCAAGAAAGGTTCAAGCACGCTGTCCTGGCCACACACCTCAGCTATCTGGTATGTTTGTCCAGGACAGTGGGTTACTTGTTAATGGTTAGTGAGAGAGAAGAAGAGGGTGTAGTGATCGTTATAATTTTAGGCGGGAGCCGGTACTGGGCTGCGAACCCAGTACCTACCAGCGTTATGTCCGATAGTTTAACCACGACACCACCGAGGCTGGTTTTGGCCACAAATATAATTACTAGTAGCCTTCTTACAAATGGTGTTTTTCACAGAATTATTCCACGGTCCGTACTGTTTTGTTGCTACTTATACGTGGCTTGTTTTACTGATGTTAAATGGTGCATACATAGTAGGTATAATTCAGCTCATGATGTATAGAGAGTAGTTTGTTAATATTCAATTTAGATTGGATTACTTGTAATAGGAGACGAGATTCATATAGATAAAAGTGTGTGGGTTTAAAAATTGTGTAGAGAATGGCGCAGATTCTTTCCCCACGTCTCTCTCTCTCTCTCCCTCTCTCTCTCTCTCTCTCTCTCTCTCTCTCTCTCTCTCTCTCTCTCTCTCTCTCTCTCTCTCTCTCTCTCTGTATATGTCTCTCTCTTTCTCTCTCTCTCTTTGTTTGTATCTCCCTCTCTTTGTGTGTGTGTGTGTGTGTGTCTCTCTCTCTCTCTCTCTCTCTCTCTCTCTCTCTCTCTCTCTCTCTCTCTCTCTCTCCGTCTCTCTCCATAATGCATAGCTGCAAAACTGTTGAAACCACAAGCGTTTTGCCCCCACCCCACCCCACCCCACCCCTTATATGTATACATAACAATAAGTATTGGATAACAATAGAAAAATGCACTCTTCACCCGACTACACCTCCACCCCTCTCGCCGTACCCCCAACTCTCCTGGCAATAATGCGGGAAGGCGTTAAGATTACACGTGTATTGTCATTTTAATGACCGTTGGACTCCATGACAGAAGGAAATAAATTTATTGATGAAACCGGCGTACTTTACTACTATCCCGCCATAAAAGACAATTAAGCCATCACTTTTCTCATTAGCGCCAGATCGCACGTGCGATGAGTGGACATTATGAGTGACCGGTGCATGCATGATGCCCAGATGGAATAGCTTCAGGGCGGATTGGTCAGCCAAGCAGGTTAATTTGGCCAGTTGGGCAGGTGCTTTGTCCAGGCTTTGGTCAGTCCGCCGTCTCCGGGCACGGGTCACGATCGTCCTGCCTGACCAATAACTTCCAATCGGCCACTTAGAAAGCCTGCGGGCGCACAGTCCATTAAGTTCAAATTATAATTGTCAGGGTCGGATTTAGATGGGGACCCAAGAAGACGATCCCCACACCCCAAAATATTTTGGTAAATAATTACATGTCCGTAGGAACCGAGGGGACGGGGTGGGGGTGGGGGTGGGTCTTTGTCCCCCCCCCCCCATTTAAAGAAAATAAAAATTTACGGTTTTTGTATTCAATATCAATAATGAAAAAAAAGAGGTTTTTTGTCACACACACACCCCCCCCCCCCCACACCCCCCCCCCCCCCCCCCCCCCCCACCCCCCATACACACACACACACTAGAGAGTGTACCCCACCAGATAGCAATCCTACGGGCTTGGATTAAGTTTTCCTTGGTATACGAGGAGTCTTATTCATCAACGCCACCTAATTACTTTACGTTCATGTCACGGCTTCCATCCCCCCATGCCATCCCATCCCACCTTTCCACATTAAAAAATTCTATATTTTGTCTAATCGTGATCATTATTTTTGGTGTTGTAAAAACGAATATCATTTTGTAAGTATTTCTGGAATTACCGCTACCAAACCCAGTATTTGTCAGCATGGAAATACCGGTAACTTCAAAGTCCATGCCAGTTTCGAAATACAAATGGCTGACACCGGGTTTTGTTTACCGACATCCATCAATGCCACATGGTGACAAGAACCGGTGACGTGTGCACAATACGCCTGTGTAGGTACCAATAGATACGTCTATCACACTCGACGGGGACCCACTCGGATTAATAAAGTGTTGGTTCGGTGAAGGAGGTGTATGTATACAGCATGAATCACGGGTCGAATCATTAAATAACATCCAAATTAAAATACAATAACCGTGTCACTGACAGTCTTTGAAATGCGACACCCTTTTCCACTTGTTTTCTATGTCCATTTTCCTTACGTTTTGTTACAATCATTATTAAGCCGGTATTCAATAGGAAAAGATTTAACAAAATGATATCGTGTTTTCTTATACAAACGGAAAGAAAGAAAAAAAGGAGTGTTCAAGGAACACTGTTTTATAAACTATGAATTGTCTAGATCTCGAGAGAAGAATCTTTATATTATGATATATTATATACTGTTGAACAGTTCAGTTATCAGAACTATATCATCTCATACGTTCACTGAAACACACAGGACAGCACATATTACTATTGTAGAGATACCAGCTGCTGGGTACTAGTCAGAACGGGGAAAAAACAGGCTGCTTATGAACAAAAGAAAACAAACAAGAATACTGAAGAACCAAAGCTTTGATTTATTTTTTTGTGGGTTTTTAAAATTTGTTTTGGGGTTGTTGTGTTTGTTTTTTTTTTTTTTTTTGGGGGGGGGGGGGGGGGTGAAGGAAGAGGGAGGGGTATTCTCCTACTCCCGTGTCTTACATGTAATAAAATGTTTCAGCTTATTGAGATAAAAGAAACCGAGTGGCCAACGAGTGAAACATGAAAATGTTTTGAGACAATTACATTGTTGACGTCATATGCAAGCTATACAACAAACGTGTCCAATAGCCGATGATAAGATTAAAAATCAATGTGCTCTAGTGGCGTCGTTAAATAAAACAAACTTTACTTTTTGTACTATAGTTTTTATATTAGGGGCCCGGCGGATGGCGGATGGCGGATGGCGGATGGGAGCTAGCTTTTTTCTTTTTTAAAACTATGCTTGAAGTGTATTGAATTTATGGAGTAGTTTGTTTTTTCAAATATGGTTGATGTGCACTCGACGCTCTCACCCAAAATTCCACCCTTGAATGTACTGCTCAAATTTAAAAGTTTGAGATTTTTTTTTTTAGTTGAGCTATATAATCCACCTCCAAATGTACTTCAAAAATTGTAAAGTTTGGGTCTTTTAATTTAAGCCATAGTATTTTGAATCGTTCTGGAGTCAGCTCAACAATACGTTCCCCACTGTGACTTTGACAGGCAATTCTAGTTCTACCGAGACACTAAATGAAACCATCAGCTACAAACTCTTTCATATATAAAAAATAAAATTATTTTGGTAATTGTGTTTGGACAAGCCTGAATTTCCTTATTATTTGTTTAGCTATGAAATGTGAATATCTGTGTTTACTCCCCTTATTATATGCCCCGATTGTTTTCAACAACACATTCCCACGGCATTTATAACGTGTTTGGGTTCGCGCTGACCCCGACCCATTGCGGCTATTCACGATGATTAACAAGAACCTGGTAGGATGTGTAGTCATTATTTGTTGATAGTGAATTCAACTCTTTTTTTTTCTTTTTTTTTTTTGCGACTGTGTTAAAATCTGAATCAATAAACACACACATGAAGCAAATGGGTTGGATCCAGTTACGTTAATATTCAACCGTCGTGGATTTTCGTGTTGACATAAAGACTTAACGGTAGTTCAGTATTTGCGAAAATGACTTTTATGAATTACCATCTCCATATTGTGTGGACTTACTTCTAAACACTTTCCATTTATAGAAAGGATTCTTTTTTTTAGAAAATCCATATAGCTGCAAAAAGTTTTAAATGTTTTAGAGAAAAATTATTATAGCAGAAATAATATTTTTCTAGGTCTTTCGGAATCTTTCGGATGTTTTCGTTATGAATCGTCTGCAATGAAAGTGATTCCGTGACTTTAAAAACTACAGATTATATTCAGTTCTCAAACACAGATAGCTTGAACATCAACTGGATACAGTTTTTATAGCGTTAGAGTTTAGACTAACATTTTGTGTTTAGAATTCTTATTAAGTACAAAGTAAATTCAGCATATGTCAGAGGTCTTCCTCCCCCCCCCCCCCCCCCCCCCCCCCATCCATTGTTGACACAAACCAACTAACATACATGCTCTACAGATGCATTTGTCTGCCCATTGATCTGATTATGTTTCGGATTCCGAGCCGGAACGTCTACCGCACGCAATGCATTCTGGACTGCACAGCAATATGAAATCTGATAACGTAACGAGCGCGGACAACTTGCTAGGAAATATTGATATTATCTTGGCGTAAAATTTATCAACAAAGAAAAGTGCGAGTTAATGTGTAATAGGTCGCATCACAATACTTTACGCGTTTCCAAGATCCATGACAGATGACATTACGTATTTATGAAGGGCTTGATATTTCTTACACGTATCGTATCCGACAAGCACTCGATGTGTATTCCCTGTGGGATATAAATGTGACTTAGTTCGTTAGTAAAAAAAAGAAAAAAAAAAAAAAAAAAAAAAAAAAAAAAAAAAAAAAAAAAAAAAAAAAAAAAATGAAAGAAAACAAGTGAAAGAAAAAAAAAAAAGAAAAAAGAAAAAGGCTCAGTCCTTGTTAATGATTAAATATGTAGAAGATGAAGAGATACCAATCTGTATGAAGTGAAGAAAAGATTGACACTGTTAGACAAAAAGATGGTAAAGATAAAAGTGAAAATGCAAACAATACAGTATATAGACTAAGATGTCTGTAAAGGTCACCAAGAACACTTACCTCTCCCCCCTTCCCATCCAACCCCAAACAACAACAAAGAAACAGAAAAACTAGAAAATAACAAACATGCCAATAGAGGCAGATTAATTGCAGTTGTCAATAAGGAGATATTAACAAGTGGTTGTTGTACAAGATATCATTTATAGTCAAACGATTGTAATTTAAGACCTGCTAATGTTCCTGCTTCATTCAGATGGGTTTGTACTATACTAGACGGTCAGGGATAATAAAACCGTGGCCTATTAATACAGGTAGCAACTGGTCTATCAAAGACCGCGTGGTGTAGGATACCCTGTCTATGGGGAAAATGTATTTAGAAGATCCATTGAAGCAAGTGAAAAAACAATGGGCGGGCTTTCTCTGAAGAGTCAAGACTGGGTCAGAATCACCAAATGTTTGACAACTATAATAAACTAATCGATGTGCTCTAGTAATCTCGTTGAACAAAATACTTTTTTAACCTAAGATAGGTAGCAAGAAAGAACACGCACTGGCTATGCTGCATTTTAATCCCGATCCGGAATGTGATGCGTGCCCTCTTAGCTACCATGTAGCGGACAAGAGATCGGGAATGTGATGCGTGCCCTCCAACTACCATGTAGCGGACACGAGATCGGGAATGTGATGCGTGCCCTCTTAACTACCATGTAGCGGACACGAGATCCGGAATGTGATGCGTGCCCTCTAACTACCATGTAGCGGACACGAGATCCGGAACTCGACAGCAGTTCGCGAAGATCGATAACAGTTCTGGAAGCTAATCTTTGAAGGAAAAAAAAAAACCTTGTCTCCCTGAATGGTGATTACCAACTCGCGTGAAAGGACATACTCATTTTAACGCCTCGAATCAAAATTGCCAATATTTCTTGATAAGCATTAGTTGTAGTCAGATTGCCGGCTCACGTAAGCTTAGACTGCAACCAGCGAACGCTTTTTGTCATCATTTGTAACCCATGAATCTTCGAGAGATTTCTGCTTCATTGATGATTTGTAAACTTATAGATACTGCAAGAAAATAAACGTTTAAAATTATATCTGAATTGAGAGATGGTTTAAATACCATGGGAGATTGCGGGATTTTGTGTTTAGATAGGGTGCATATTTTGAAGCAGAACTGTAGCCTCACTGATGGACACAGGTCTTTACTGTTAAAGTCGGATGTTTTAGTTGACCATCTTTCTTTTTCTGTCAGTTGTTTACAAAGAATTATGAAACAACTTAGT
This sequence comes from Gigantopelta aegis, assembly GCF_016097555.1. Lineage (NCBI taxonomy): Eukaryota > Metazoa > Mollusca > Gastropoda > Neomphalida > Peltospiridae > Gigantopelta > Gigantopelta aegis. The sequence continues at coordinate 47,815,917 of NC_054704.1, forward strand.
GTGCTGAATGCGTACGCATAAAACATTGACGGGACTAGTCAATGCGTGTGACACACTCAAGATTCCCCACCTAAACTACTCTTTTTTTTCTACCAATAAATGGAAGTAATTGATTTAAGTTTTTATAAGCATATAGCTGAAGGTATAAACTTTATGATTCAAAGCAAAAATTAATAAATATTTTTGGCGGGAACCTCCATTATTGCAACTTTGACATAGCACCTTTGAATTGAATTTTAAGATACTAAACATATGATCTGATTTACCAAAACTGGTAATTTATGCACAAAATTGAAAGTAATATATAATTAAATGATCAGAAATCATTATTAGTAGAGAATACTTCACATTTCAACCCAACATTACCAGCTTAGTGTGTTATACCCGAATAGTGAGATGGAACAAGAGGCCAAGACAGTCGTAAAGTTTGAGTCTTATCCTCTAAGTTAATTAACTAGCTTGTGCACTAGTTAAGGTCATTAAGGGACAGTTTTGAGCATTCGAAGAGCTGCAAAAACCGTATCAAGACTGATGCTGAACTTTCTGATTCCAGATAGAAAAGCGAATTCCCGACCGAAGATTGCTTGCAAATCGCATCATCTTGCAAACACCCATGCATGTGAAATGACCCGAGATTCGCCCACTTATTTCTCGTTATTCTTGTTAACTTTTTCATACGCCGACATGATGGATTACCGGCACCGAAAATGGCCATAACATTGGGATCACTGGGGGACTAGCGGAGGACCGGGGAAAGATTCCTATACAAGCTTGTTAAGCAGAAATTAAAGGCGATGCTGCGATGATCAGTTGGTTATGATGTTGTCTTTATCGATTGGTTCTGCCGGTGAACGAAAGGTCGTCCTGGGATTAATGGGGACGAAGGAAGAAGCAGCGTAATTTCGAGCCGAGTAAAAAGACCGCTTTCATAATACACAGGAAGTTCTTTTCAAAATAACTGACGGCTTTCGCCGGTGTCTATATTTAACACCAGGTTTTCCTTCAGCAAATTAATTCTCCCCGAAAGGAGTCGGTATAGGAATCGTTCAATAGATTTTTAACCTTATTGTATGCACACCGAGAAAAATGTCCTTTTCAGAAAGGTTGCGGGGACCCTTTTTTCCTTAATCCACTTTCGGTTGCGGTCAAAAGTTTTTGCGTCTTGAATGGCGGTGGCAGTCAATAAATTGAAAAAAGGTATCAACTGAGTCTGAATTTCGATGAACATTTCAATTTAGTCGTCCGGCTGAACACGTGAACTGTCGTCTGCTTGCAGGTTTAGTGGTATCGGGATTTTGGAACATGATGAATTTCGGTCAACAAAGACGATGGGGATAATTGTTTTCTTGTTAAAAGCCGAGCATCTGTTGCGGATTATCCCGACCAGCGTCCACAGGTGGTCATCTGTCGTGATCTGTCACAGCGAGGATGATAAACCATCTTAATCTGAATGGACGCCCGGTGTGTCGGGTCCGCGTGCTGTTTATAAATTGTTTCTATTAAATGTGCTTACTTCGTTGCCATGACAGCAGTTGGAAAATGAGTGTAAATGAAGCATTAGTTTGCCGATAGATAAATATTAATGAGATGTGACAGTTCTGAATGTGGTGCGCATTGTGGCTTTAACTGACATGTTGCATGCGTGGATAGATGAATGGATGAATATGAAGTTACGTTATGCCTAGATGTGAGAGAGCGAGTGATTGAATAAGAAACTAAATGAATGGATGTCTAGCATTAAATTAATGATGAGAGTAAACAAATACATATAATGACCTAATGTTACACTGCGTGATTCATTAATGATTACTCGTAGTATCCAAATTCAATTATTATGAACACTGAACAACTTAACATGATGATTCCGAAATAAAAATTTGAAAGCAATATTGAAAATCTGACTGTTTAATTAATGTTAAGTTTCGTTATTAATGTTCAGTGACTTACTGTGCTACGGTTTGCGTTGATACAAGATTCAATTTTGTTTTTCAAATTCTTTATTCGACTAGCATTAGTTATTATATGTAAAAGAAAAAAAATCTTTGATAATAGTTTCGCTCTTTAGCAACACAACGATCTATGATTGACAGTATTTCACTGCATTTCATTTTGATTTATTGTCGTGTTTATATCCTCCTCGGCGGCCGATCCTGGAAATGTTTTGTGGGAGAAATAAGGTTTTAAAAATGCACTGGTGAAAAGGGATACCCAATGAAAAAATTAAAAGGCAGAACAAAAGAGGCATTTAAAAATATTTAGAAGGTGGGTTCCCTGGTCCCCAAGCCCATGGCGCCACCTCTTCTCCTAATGTTTAAACACGCTGTCCTAGGTACACATTAACAGTACCAGCTGTCTGACCAGGATAGGACTTAATTATTAGTGGTTAGTATAAGAGAAGTTGATGCAGTAGCCGTACACCTTACCATTGAACCGTTATAGCTCACTGTAGTTTGGGACCTATACTGAGATACGAACCCAGCACCTACCATGCATGTGACTTAAACACATCCCCATCGAAAAAAACAACGAGAGAAAGATCCATTAATCTGACGAAGCTGAGACTGCGACGAGTGTCCGTAAAATATTGATCACATACTGAAGTTCGTAGGTTTCTGATCTATGTAATGAGACAAGGCGTTCAATGCAAGCATCTTGAAAATGTTAGTCAGTACTTCAAGTCGAACCTGATCAAATAATTCCCAACCACGATAGACTAAATGCAAGGCATATCTCTCAGAGGATACCGGCTTAGCGTGCCACGAGAAGCGTCTTGGTCAATAAAAGACCTCGCCAGGCTATACCATCTATCAATCTCTTTGGACCAGAAGGGTTTCTTACCGGGACAGTAGCCGAACGCTGTTCAATATTGTAATTGCCCTAAGCAAACATCTTCCCATAAAATGGACAGAGGAGAGGATATGTTGTCCATCTGTAACTGATTCTATTTAAAGCACCTTGGCGACTTCCTCTGGGACCATTACAAGTTAAAGATCTTGTTTGCACAAGAAACTGCTGTCGACATCGTTGAATCGTTTTGAATCTGTTATCATCTCCTTTCCTTTAGCAAAGAGAGGATCGTTAAAATCTACAGCCCACAACAGTCCCTTCGGAGGAATCCTCCAGCTCATAAGCATCGTTTGCTGGAAGTCCTGTGTACACACTGGTAAAAAAAAAATGAGGGCTTCGATTTAATAAGGTTTCCCTAAAAGAAAACGATTTGGCGCTATTAAAAGTGGGAGACAGCCGACAAAAGTTGGGGGTTTTTTCATAATAATTTACGACCCTTTGACTCGGTTTTATACCAGTGAATAATAAACTCTTGCATCTCACGAATCGTTGCAATGAAACGGTGCGTGGTTGTGATAAATTATATTGTTCTTTTGACATTAGCTGAATGGGAAGGGGTTTTTTCATTTTGGCATGTCATGAGCTACATTAAGATGGCAATATTTTATGGTCATATTATTTTATCAGAGGCAGGGAAAGAGAATAAAGTGTTCAGTTATGAACCAGACATTGACGAACTTGCTGAAACGAGGTATTTGTGACTTTAGTAATTTAGATCATGTGAAGTGAAGAATAAAACAGCAGACCACTGTTACCAATCAATTTAAAATAATTATCCCGATAAAGGACAAAATCCATTCTGTAAACGGAAGCTATAAAATGCTGCTATAGCCAAACTTGCTCACGTGACCACTTCTAACATCCAGTAACCTATCTTTAGAGACCACCGATTGGATCTTGCAATATATTAACCTGTATTGTAAATCCAGTAGTCATTAACATGTGATGTTTTTTATATTTTCTGGAATGGCTACTAAAGTTGAAACATAGTCAGTCTCTCTCTCTCTCTCTCTCTCTCTCTCTCTCTCTCTCTCTCTCTCTCTCTCTCTCTCTCTCTCTCTCTCTCTCTCTCTCAACTGCTACCAATTGTAATCAACACATTGAACATTAATGTATTCAGACATCATGTCGGAAGAAGTTAATTACATCATTTGGTAACAACATATCGTGTCACCTTCTGATTCTTTCCAATACCGTACTGAAGGCGCTTTTTTTCTGAAGTTCTTGTCTGAATGCACCAAACTATTAAGCTGTGCACTGACGGCTTCATAAATATTTCACTCCCACCGGAAGATAATTTCTGTTCAATGTCTACATTGTCGAATGTGCAACGTCCTGAGGGCTGTGTGCAACATCTTTTGACTGTGATAGATCCGAGGGCGGCATGCGGTAATGACCCATCTAATGGCGGCAGCCATTATTCGCCCATGGACGACAATGGACCAAAAATCATCAATCTTATGGTCTGTCGTTCCAATCTTAATCTTGCCAGGCTGATCAATGAGGCGTGAAAATAGAGAAATACACGGAAAATGGATTAATATCATCCTCCAATGCATCATGGAGAAGGAAGTGTGGAGGAATATTACTCGGGAGATACGAGGCCAAAGATCGCCCATTGGCGTGTGCTTCACTCGCTGGTAGATATATCGGTACAGCGCGGTCTACGCCGAAAAGCAAATTCATGTTCTTAGGCAAGTGCTCGACGTAAAGACGTGTGACCATTTGTCTAATGTTTGTTTCTCGAGTCCTAAGACCTTTCATAAAGTAGAATTAGAGACTCGCGTTTTGGCAGTCAGGTCACCGGGGACACATAAATTTTGCGTTCCATAATGCTTTCGAAATCTCCAATATTGCCGAATTACCCGGAAGGCGTCGGCGCGTTAACGACATGTCCGGTGACAATAGAGGGATCCTTGGAAGTGACTTCTTCCATACTGGTTCCAACAAAACCGGGCAGTAAATTTCGTTTTATTACGTTCATAATGGACAACTACAACTACAACTATATATATATATATATATATATATATATATATATATATATATATATATATATAGCGTGTCCCATACCACATGATCCTGCACCATCGCCACAATCCTCCATCCTATTGACGTCAGGTTTTTTAAGGAATAATACACTTTAGAAAATATCATGAAAGCGCTTTGAAATTAATATAAAGCGTTAGTTAAAAATGCATCAAATTCAGTTAGTTCCTTTAAAATAATATAATTTTGAAAACAATTACCGTAAAAAAAAACCACACCTTAAAATATACATAACATGCTAGTGCTAAAAGCCATAAATCCAATCATGAATGGCTGCTCACTTAAATGATTTGCTGGTAGAAACGTATTATTCCACAGTCGCTATGGCAATTTTCAGACTTACAGCCTATTGTTGTCGCTAAAACTATAGAATAATGGCCCGATTAAGAGGATGTTTGTCAAACAGTACACTAGTACATGTGTATACATGTGTATATACAAACATTGACCTGATCGTGTTTATGTTTGCTTATGCTTATTGGAGGAGGGATGAGTGGATTGTGAAGGGGGTGGCAGTGGGGGTTCTGTGGTTACTTATATGTTAATGATAGTCATTGCCTTTTAACACGTTTACGCTCCATATTTCCCCTGCAACGAAGGCCAGGCCTGGCCCTTGATACCGCTAACAAATTCGTGCAATCGTCCATGAGTATTGGTTCCGACAGCCCCTAGAGTAACCCGCGCTAATCGGTCTCAGCAATGCTGAATTTCAAATGAAATTTGCCCAGCAAAACCGGCAAACTAATGAGTCTAAATTGAGTTAATATACTCTGGGGTTATGTATGGTCTGGATTTCTATCGTAGTACTTGCATTGATCAGCTGGCGATCTAGACGTTTTAGCACCAGCGCTATCATTTTTGTTTGAGTTAGAATAACCGTGATCTCGTTATGTGGATAGGTTTACTCCAAACAAGGCTGGTTTTCCGCTTTGAAGTCAGGACCAGACGCATGGCCCATTAGAAAGAGTTCATGGTAGAAAACAAACATGTATACTATTGCGCCCCGCCGCACCCCCACCCACCCATCCACCTTGCCGCTGTCCCTCCTGCTCTATTTCCACTACTGTTTTCTAGGTAGCGGACTCTTGGGAACTGTCATGAATCAAACCAGTAAAAACATTAAGCTGTATTTGTCTAAGATTAGAAAAACAAATCGCGATAAAGATTGAATGGCAAGATTTACTCACTAAATGAGGTTAATGTAAATATAGAAGAAAAAAAGCTTGTGGGCGTGCGAAAGAAAGACGTCTTTGTTATGATTTGTTTATAGATTAGGTAACCCTATACTGGAAGCACAGAAATATACTCAGTACTGATTATAACGAAATTAATTCACGATACCAAGACGACTTGAACTCTAGGCACATTAAATATACATTTTATATTATTTAATAGTTTTATTATTTCATTGTTCTCTGTGGCGTGAGAAGTTAGTGAAAGAAGCAGAAGACGAAGAAGACGAAGAAGACGACGACGACGACGACGACGAAGAAGAAAGAAGAGTAGTAGTAGTAGTAGTAGTGGTAGTAGTGTAGTAGTAGTAGTAGTAGTAGTAGTAGTAGTAGTAGTAGTAGTAATAATAGTAGTAGTAGCATTAACATCCTTAGTAGCAGTAGAAGCAGTTATAGTAATAGTAGTAGTAGTAGTAGCAGTAGTAGTAGTAGTAGTAGCAGCAGAAGCAGTAGTAGCAGTAGTAGCAGCAGTGGTAGTAGCAGCAGTAGAAGCAATAGTAGCAGCAGTAGCAGTATTAGTAGTAGCAGTATTAGTAGTAGCAGTAGCAGTAGCAGGAGCAGCAGTAGTAGTTGCTGTCACAGTAGCAGCAGCAGTAGTAGTTGCTGTCACAGTAGTAGCAGCAGTAGTAGTTGCTGTCACAGTAGTAGCTGTAGTAGTAGTAACAGGAGCAGTAGCAGGAGTAACAGTAGTAGTTGTAGAAGTAAAATATTTCGTTGGATATTTCGGGTGGTGTTATTCGATTCTGTATGACAATATACGCCACACTCAGATAAAAGTTTTTTTTTTTTCAATTCTCTGTTTGTTTTGGTATAGTCCTAATTCCCAAGTAATCATCAACTGTCACAGACACGTCAGACAGGAAACACGTACAAGCGCAGATCGATTGACCGATAGCTCTCACTGTAAGGAGGGAAAAAAAAAAAAAAAAAACGAAACAAAGAAATAGGAAGAAAATCAAACTGACTCAACTCAACCCAGTGACAGCTTTCTTTGAAAAGTATCAGTTTCTGAGCGCAGACCAAATACAAGCGATTACAGGGGATTTGAGCAATATTATATTTCCCATTTTCCATATTATTTGGCAATTTTAATTACGCACGGAATTAGCGGCTGTGTCTACAGCGTCATAAAACGGTCGCCATGTCTGCTTGCAAGACGCTCTCCTTGTCACACTTCCGAGTGAAAGAAAAATACACCCAGTCAGTCAGACTTTCTCATTCTCGTCTTTGAATTCCGTGGGCAGGACTCGATTACCAAGACAAAAAAAAGAAGAACAAGATCACTTGAGATTTAATATTTTAAAGTGACTCTTGGTGCAGTGATATTTATTTTATTTCTATGGGGTGGATGTCACTGCCAGGCGCCATGAGAGGGAAGAGGCGTAAGGAAATGCCATCACCCAGACGACTGGTGCCCGTGTCCGGCACCGCTTCAAGTGCTGACGCTCCTTGGCCGTGTACTTTGCTTTTATCTGAAGAGACAAAGTTTTCCCTAATGTATGTTTGCATATAGATTGAATAAATTACCGCGGCCTTTTGTGAGGGTGTAATACGATCATTTTTAGTACTGTATTAATGGGTGTAATGAAATAAATATTAATAGTATTGGTATTCTATTGATGTTTGCCAAAACTATTCCGATTCACTGCGAAACGATCAATCATCCCAGTACTGTACGGCGACTGATTTATGATCCTCCTTAATGGCGGCGGTATAATAATAATATTATTAATAATTAAAGAAAAAGAAATAAAACAGACCGGCAAGTATGCAACCACAGTATTTGATGTATTAGTGGAGCACTGATACGAAAGGGTTTTTTTTTTATAAAAAGAAATGGTGTTTGGATTTCAATGGGAGGGGAAAGTAAGAAAAGCTACAGTTGTACAGATATTTAGAAGGTTGAAAAGGTTCCTGAGAATACCGAATGATCGTTTAAATAAAGCATGTACCATTTTTAATCGAAAATTATAGGGTATATTTTAAGACTGCGTGATGCTTGGATGGAACGGGTTGGGGGTGACTTAAACATTTTGTAATAGAAAAAAGATACATCATAAAGATTTCATCAACCGTAGGATATTTATGGTCTTATATGAAGATTTTTGGCTCGTGTGCGTACGTGCCTGAACGCGAGATTGTGTGTGTGTGTGTCTGTGTGTGAGAGAGAGAGAGAGAGAGAGAGAGAGAGAGAGAGAGAGAGAGAGAGAGAGAGAGAGAGAGAGAGAGAGAGAGAGAGAGACAGACAGACAGACAGACAGAGTGTATAGGTTGCACACCACACAATATGGGTATACGCCTGCATATTAACCGTATATTATTATACACATTATTATTTGTCCTTATAATTTATACATCTTCGCTCAGCCTGACAGAACAAACTCTTTTTCGAAAACGTCAAAGAAGTCGTAATTGAATTTTGAAACTGAAAGCAATGGAACTACTCCCAAGACACGAATAAAATCCATGCGCTCAGGTGTTTGGATTACAAATTACATCAACTAGAGTAACGGGCCGTACTGCGGGTATTTCGTCACGAGTGGCCTGCAGGGTGCTCAATAATTCAGGATTAGAGAAAGGTTACAGGGTACAAAACATTATGTCTGCAGCGCATTGTGTGGGATTAAATTAACATTTAGTTTCAACATTTGCGTAACAGCGTAAATTTTATTAGCGATTTAAAGCGATTCTTGGTAAAAATGGATAAAAGAGGACAATATAACCACAAGATGCGACCATTTTGGTCTAATTTCTACACTGACGTAATGATGATATATTTATTGCAAGCAAGCAAAAAATAAAAAAATAAAAAAAAAAAAAAAACACCAGAAGAGAAAAAAAAAGACACAAAAAGACACATCTCATCCCATTCATCCCACACCCCACGAAAAAACGTTCAAAACAATAACAAAAAATACAACAAAAATACTCCCCTCTTCTCCCACCCAAACCTAAAAAGTCTCAAACAATATTGTGAATTGAGAATATCTTAAGTCAGCCGCTATGAAGAAAAAAAACATGTTTTATAATTACTGAACGAATCAATTGTTTTTACCCCCTTACTTTGGTAATACAATAATTACTTCGTCTTAAAAAACCAACAACTTCCAAATCGCCATGGCGTATGATGAGCTTAAGGGTCATACGGTGCAGCTTAACGCACTATAAGAAATCCAATAGAAACGGCAACAAATGGAGTGTGTCCCAGATGGTGTGTCCCGTGACAATTTATAGACGGATGACAGAACACGTACAACGGAGCCAGCCAAATAGTGTGTTATTGGTCTTTAACACTGTGACATATTAACGATATTTTGGTTACAGACACACGTTACCTACAATGGAAGAAAGGGGCAGTGCAAGTCAATCAGCTTATCGCTGTACAGGTACAAATATATCACACATGACGCCAGGTTTTGTTGTATAAAATGTGTACTCAATGCCACGCGAATTGTAACAGCAAGTTCAAATGCTATCGATGAATGCATCAAATTTATTTGTTAGTTTTCTTATTGCAAAGTCAATATTAGTATATTTATGTGGGAGGGGGAACGTGTAAATGTTAGTTGCAAATAGTTTTGTAAAGAAACGAATAAATAAATAAATAGGCATACAAAGCTATATAATAATGAATAAACAGATAAAGACAAACAGACATATGGACAGACAGACGGACAGACATATAGATAGATAGACAGACAGACATATAGATAGATAGACAGACAGACATATAGATAAATAGATAGATAGATAGATAGATAGATAGATAGATAGACAGACATAAAGATAATAAAAACAAAAATAATCAAAACAAAAATGAACAAATAAGACAAAGGAACTAACAATGTTAAAAATAAATAACAAAATCATTTTTTTTTTACCAAATGAAACAAGATTATCAACACCTCAAATGCATCACTGGCTTTCCAAAAAACCTAAAAACCATATTACTATACAACACAGAATCCTATATCGAAAAACCAAACACCACGGCCTGGAATGTCTAAAAGGATACAGGAATAATCAGAATACCCAGTGCCAAACTAATCCGATAAAGGACGAATAATTTATCCCCGGCATGGATCACCAAGTATAAACTGTGAGACTCAAAACCTCAAACAATACCATTGTGCCAGAGACCGCCTTGACATTACACATATTTCCCCCTCTGAATTAATCATAATAATTTTATAACAACAATTACGACGCTGACAATACGCACATATTGCCACGGCGAGAGGTAATTAGAAAATCAATGTCTGTGTTTATACTGTCAGTACTTGCTCGTCGCAGATGAATGTTTGACACGAACACGCTCGGAAGATTTATTGTGGCCACGAGGAGGTGATGCTTCGTCTGTTTCTTTGGTCTTGCAATATCCATGGTTGATATATATATACTACGATGTATACGGTAACAATGACGTTTACCATGTTACTGTATTATACGCAAGTTATGCAATAAGAAATGTGTAATATGGCCTATATAGAGGGATGTGACACCAATTTACAAATAGAAGCTGGAACCCCGGCCTCGGTGGTGTAGTGGTTTAGCCTTCGGACATAAGACTGGTAGGTACTGGGTTCGACACCCGGTACCGCCTCTCACCAAGAGCGAGTTTAACGACTCAGTGAGTAGGTGTAAAGCCACTTCACCACCTTCTCTCTCACTAATCACTAGCCACTAACCCTCTGTCCTGGACAGATAGTCCAGATAGCCGAGGTATGTGTGCCCAGGACATCGTGTTTGAACCGTAATTGGATATATGCACGAAATAAGTTAAACTGAATGAAAGAATGAATGAACACCTGTCAAAGACATACAGTTGGCTGCTCCCAGGTGATGACTCGGTCGCCACAGCCATACCATCCAATGAAATGAGCATGACTGACTTTGTTTACTTTGTGATGTGTAAGTTAACCAGGTTAACTGACAGCTCTCTGAGGCATAAGTTAGTTACAACCGCATGCACCGTAAATAGGTTTTAGCTGAAAAACATTTATTTTGAAAACCTAATTTTTCAGGATCTTTAAGTGAGAACTAAACTACATGTACTGCACTCCTGTCCGTTAGATACCATTTATCTTACAACCCGCTGTTTAAAAACGTATACAAATCGCTCCCGCACGTTAGGTACGTTGGAACCATCTCGTTAGGATAAATGGTATCTAACGATTATTCATGTAGTGTTCGCTACACGTACACATATTGTAACACATCAGTTATCTGACTAAGCACCACCCAGATGCATTGTAATAATGTTCACCCTTCCACACTGCCATCATAATTAAATATTACACAAGGCCAAAATAGCTTTGTGCTTCGAATAATAATAATAATAATATATTCCCTGCTTAATAAGAGAAATTCGAGTCACTTTTGTTCAAAATAATTATGCTGTTCAATATCGTTATTTAGTGTTCAACATTATTAGCTTCTGAAACCAAGAGGGACCAATAAAGTTAAATAATCCTATGAAACGTGGCATTTATTTGAACTAATAAACGACTCCCCAAATGGCTTTGTGAATATTTCATGAAGGAAGATTTTTTTTTAGCGATTTTGTTCACAGGATTCTATCAAGTGCCAAGTTATTATGGCATTTTTGAGGAACTATTTTGAGCAACAAGCTGTTTTCTTTTCGTCTTGTTCTTGTTTATCACTATTTTTGTCCTAGATATAAATTGTTACTCAACAATGTCCTGTCTAAACCCAAACACGAACTAAAATCTTTATATACAAGTGTAATGGGGATTAAAATATAATGTAAACTGTTTGTATGTTAATAATTAACATTTATTTCATCTACATTAAAAATATAAATTTGTTTTCATTATAAAATATGCTTCTTAAAACATAACAAGTTATATCAATAATATTTCGACAGAGCAGGATCTAGCTCACTCGGGTAAAATAAAAAAACTCGCTTGAGTCGAAAGGTCGAATCCCCTTTTTGGACCCATTCTCCGATTGAGTTTTTCCTCGTCCCATCCAGGGACCCACGACTGGTGCGTTAAAGACGCTGGTATATGCTGGCCTGTCTGTGGGAAAGTGCATATTAATGATCCTTTGCTGCTAATGGAAAAATGTTGCGGATTTTCCCGGAATACTACATTAAAATTACCAAATATTTGACATCCAATAACCGATGATTGATTAATCAACGTCTTCTAGCGGTGTCATTATTAAAAACAAACTTTAAACTTTTAAAAATGTTTTGACAAAGGCCTAAATAAATGTTAAATATATCCACAACGTCCATTATTTCTTCGTTTAACTTTCTTGAATGAAACATTCCGCGTTCACTGCTGTGAAATTCGGAGCACTAGTATACAAAAATACTCGTCATTTCCCCATTAGCCATACGTAATTATCAATATTGTCTACATAAATTTAATTACGACTACAAAGTCGAACATTACAGTGTGTTCACTTTAACTTACACAAGAAAGCCCTCACCACGGGTAGTTAGCAGACTGTGTAACCTCGTTACTAACTAATCCAGTAAATAAGTAAGTCGGAACTAACCAAGTTAAAACATAAAAACCCGGATTCTTCCCAGAAGAATCGGCGCCAAACAGGATAATTGCTTTGCAACTTAGATACGTCATACGAAATTCTTAGAATCAATGGCGTCTTGGAGATTAAAGTGTACGCTTCTTTTGAGGATTTGATTTCATTTGAGGAATTCTTCACGACAAACGGTTTATGGGCTGCTTTTGTGAAGGTTCCAGCTTTGGTGAATGTCATCATGGATGATGGATAATTATTGAACATTTTAGCATTAGGTTATGAAACAAGTAAAATGATCATGTGAAAAGAAAGCGAAACGCTAAAGTTTTATTTAAAATTTATTTATTTATTTATTATTCTTACATAGTATAAGCTTGAGGTGACTAAAATATAACGATTTAACTATTTATCATTATACGGTACACACATAAACAATACCAAAAAAAATTATCAATATTTTGTTCTACTATTTTAGAATTTTAGAAAACTATTTCTTTTTTTTCATTAAAGCATTAAAGGCAAAATTTTAAATGTCAGTTCAGTTTTTAAAACAGTCTATATTTCTATGTATCTTAATTGATCAGTGTGTTAGTGTCTTTATGAAATACATTTCAACTGTTAACGTACATGAAGGCACCACGTGTCTGGAAGGAGAACGTGTGTTCTTTATTCCTTCAGAATCCTCGGCTCTTAGAATTAACATAGCACACAGTTCAAAGACGTGTTCACAAATTACATTTCCACTCGAGTTCACTAGGATATCAAAGTATTATCACAAAAATGCGAGAAAATAGCTTCAAATTAGTAAAAGCTCTGAAACACTCTTTATTGAAACATCAAACTTCGGTTAATGTGTTTTTTTTCTTTGGGATAACACACACTAGATTCTAACAAGAGTGGATAAGATAAACGTGTGAAAATACATTTGTGCGTGAAGATGATAAACGTTGTAACAGCGTTTGTGATAACCGGGTTTTTTCTCTCTTTTTTGTGTGTTTTCTTCATATATATGTCTGTAAGTACAGCGTTTGTGAAATTGTAAACGAAATTTAAAAAAAAAAAAGGTAAACAAAATCAAATCAATTTAAATAAAATTAAACTAAATTACCCCCCACCCCCCGAATATAATACAGAACTATTTTGAAAAAGGAAATATGATATCATTATATAGTATTGTATACAATGTGCTGTTTTACTACACACGTTTATAAGCGTTAAATCTGAATGAGAAAAAACCTTATTCCGTGATCAAAATCGTATCTCTGCAAAAGGCAGAATCGAAAAGATGTTTTAGGCTAAGTCGTGATTGCTTCCATGATCCACTATCGGGTGTTTTTACTTAGGATGGCCGCCATTCCCCTAGGATATACGTAACAGGATCTTTCATCCCTCATGCACCGCCTTTAGAAGGACTGTCACTCCCAAAACTAGCTTAGAAAGGTCACGAACCTGTAATTTTATTTTACAATACAGTTAAAACAAAACATTTATCTTACTTTTACTGACACAAAAGCTGTACATTTCACAAAACAAAAGCACATAAGAAAAATCTCTATTTATAAATACAAAACAATGTGCCCAGTTTATCGAGTCGACCTCTCTGACACTATATGCCTAGCCGACGTTCCTTGATTTAAGGCCGCAGCTGACAAATGATAAATGATTTGAAACTAACATATTGTTGCTGATTATCTGTCTTGTATTAGTCGCTTCTGCGGTGTTTGTTGCTAGCTGAAATCGATGGTCGACAACAGCTGTGAATTACAATCAAGTCTGTACGGCTATTTATGGTTACTTAAAATAACCTGCAAACTAAAATAATTGCTTACAGATGCCCCGTAAAATGGAATTAATTAGCAACAGTCTGAATAATAAGAATGTTTTGTGAATAATAATGGAATATTTTGTGGTTGTTCTCAAATTGTGATTTAGTTAAAACATTTTTAAATTTAAAAAAATAAATTATCATTCCAAAATGAATCCTTAGTGATAAATAAATAAATAAATAAATAAATAAAGCTCGTTTAAAACCGATATATTTTGTACCTAATTTAATTTTATTTTATTTTATAATCACAGGGGGTATTATTTTAAATTAAATGAAATATTAATCAGTCCCGTAGGAACGACATCTTGAGTTGGGGAGGGGGTACAATCTGTACTGGAGAGGGAGCATAGGCTCTAATGGGGGAGGGGAGGCACAAGCCAGATTTTTTGTATTTAGAGTAAGAAAAAAAAAACCCGCACATTTTCGGGCTTTTCAATCATTTGTATTCCGTTACAATTCGGTTTTATTTCGTTAAAAATACCCACCACTGTTCGGTTTATTCCGTTGCCATTCGGTATGTTTCGTCAAAATGTGCTAAATAGTGAAACCGTTTGTATTTCAGATGAAAAGAATAAATATCCTAATAAAACTGTTCTTAAACTTCGGCCGCATATTTTCTGATTTCATTTTGTCTGCTTTTATTATCATGTTATGTTAACTTTTTTTGCATCTAACCTTTTCTTGCATGCAGCTTGCGTCCTACCATTTGCAGATTTCAAGAGAAAACTGTTGACGTCTCGTCATTAAACAAATATTACAAGAAGGCCATATTCTTCTGGAGATTACTTTCCCGGGGACTGTTATCCCGAAAACTAATAAATATCATTTAAATATGCCCTAGGATATAGCGAGAGAGTATTAAGCGTAGAATCGCATCCCGTATGCAAATTGAAAGACGAGGTGAATTAAGACAGTAGTAGTAGAACACACGACAGAAAAACCTTGCGAAATTCAAGTCAAAATTCTAGAGACGGACGATATGGCTAAAAACGACTCCCAGGATCACGTGGCACATCACGTGACGTAATTACCAGCGTCGACACCCGCAGTTGAGAAGGAATTGTGCCCGATATTTCCTCTGGCAAGCAGTACCTTAATTTTCACCACGGCGAAGATGGCTGGATTAATCAGCTGTCTCGCGACATGAAATTTCAAATCAATCCCTCATCCCCGCCTTGAGGAAAATGAAAGAGAATGAAAAAAGAGAGACACAGAGAGAGAGAGAGAGAGAGAGAGAGAGAGAGAGAGAGAGAGAGAGAGAGAGAGAGAGAACCCGTATGTTCCTGTTTCGACTTTTTTGTGTTGTCTAATTTGCCCGAGGTTAAAGCTAAATTATCTTCATAGTTAAAATCTGAACATTTTGTGAACTTTATTTCATTTTGTTGCAATGTTTTTTTTTTGTTAGTTTATTAAAAGTAACACTATTGCTGCAGAGTGCTCAACCCCGTTTGACCCGTAGAAGATGGGCGGAGGGGGAGGGGGGGGGGGGGAGGTCCTCACATAAATCTGTTACTTTCTGGCGAGTTTCTGTAGGGTCCTGGCGCGGTTTCTCTCTACTAGTTTGATTCCACGTCTTTGTTTCCTCCAAAACATGTGGCGCTTATGGTTTCAGTTTTGCTATCTTTTGTTGAAGGTCATCAGTTGGTCTTATGCATGTATTCCATTTATGTCCTTTTGTACTAGTCTTTCCTTAGAGCATCAAGGTAGTGTTTAAATTCATAGCTTTCAGATAGACGAGTTTTTTCCATCTTATAATTAATTAGTCATTTTACATTTGCTTCTGAATACATTTAATTCGGATATCATAACTAAGTGTAGAAAAAGTGTGACTATTTATGAATAAAACTGAGAGCACTCTAAGAAGCAGTTATGGAGCACAATACCTTCATTTACAATCTTGCTAATTTCGATGTATTTTATGAATTTAGTCCGAGTTATCTTGTTCTGTCTCCATTGTTGTGCATCTAAATATTACTTTTTGCTAATGAAAACCAGCAGCCCGTGATCCATGAATCACAGCTTCTACTTGTCTATCAAATGTAATTCCTCCACCCAGCCTTCTTCGTCTCTCTCTCTCTCTCTCTCTCTCTCTCTCTCTCTCTCTCTCTCTGAATATATACCTCTGCCTGCCTGACTGTCTGTCTGTTCGTCTGTCTGTCCGTCTCTCTCTATGTCTGAATATATATCTCTGCCTGACTGTCCGTCTGTCTGTCTGTCCGTTTGTTTGTCTCTCTTTCTCTATATCTGAATATATATCTCTGCCTGTCTGTCTGTCTGTCTCTGTCTGAATATATATGTCCGCGTGACTGTCTTTCTCTGTCTGTCTGTGTCTGTCTGTCTCTGTCTGAATATATATGTCCGCGTGACTGTCTTTCTCTGTCTGTCTGTGTCTGTCTGTCTGTCTGTCTGTCTGTCTGTCCGTCTCTCCCTCTCTCCCTCTCTCCCTCTCTCTCTCTCTCTCTCTCTCTCCCTTTCTCTCTCTACTCTCTCCACTAACCACTAAGGTTTCCGGCATTTACAACCACCAAACCACAAATGCATGTCTTGGTAATACAAAAACCCAGCCACATAGTTACATGTAGATTTGCCCCAATCTGGCCAGCGGACATCGCAGGCGGCAGAAACCGACTAACGAAGACGATCAATGGAAAGTACATTACCGTTCACTAGACCTGACCCACAAGGCTTGATGAGTCCGCTAACAGAGATGTGCTTATAAATATTAGACTGGAGGTTGCAGATCGGCTGACCTCCCTTCTTCGTCCATTTCCGTCATTTCCGCGACAAGACAAACTAGTGGTTGTTTGGGGAGTATAATAATGCTGCCAACAATGCTGGTTAACTTAAAGCAACTGGAAACAGTTACATCAATAACTGTGCACATCGCGTGTAGAGAAAGAAAATCTTATTAATAATGTTGGAAGATCTGAGATGGTATTTTCGTAAAGAAATGACGTGTGGCTCCAAGAATATTAAGTTAAATGTCATCCACATTTTGTGCCTTACTTAAACAATTATCCTACATGTCTGACACACTTTAAATGTTTATATAATATATAAAATGGGCATATAGCGATATATATTTGAATAAAAAAGTAAACAAAAGACTAAAAACACTGAATTTAAAAAAAAAATGTAATATATATAAGTAGGCCTAAAAATTGCGTTTCCGGGAGGGTGCTGAAATTTTTTTAGCTAGGGTCGGTCGGCTTTTAATTTATTTTTACATTTTTACTCTTTTTTTTACTTACATATTAATTTTTAAAATAAAAATAAAATAATACATTGAAAAATACAAAATCCCTTTATTCTTGGCAGATTCAGTTTCCCGGAAGCACACAATTTGTAGGCTTTTTTTACGCCTATGTGTCTCAATTCTAAAGAATTTATTCTTATTTTCGCACGAGTCATAATATGTTTCACACAGGATTTTCGTTTTCTGTTTAAAAATTCCATTCACAACAACCCTACATTCACACCACGCCATCGCCGTATCCTATTACACTGTCTGATTCCATCTCCTCGCTCTTGTGTTCCACGCGCCGCCACGCATCATGATGCGACAAACACAACTGCCCCGACGTGCTGGGGGGGGGGGGGGGGGGGGGGCAAAATTCCTCATTTGCAGCGCACCGCTAACCACTGTGATCACACGACCAACAGGCCGGCCAGTTCACGCGGTGCGCCGATGATGGACGGACGGACGGACGGACGGAGGTGCCAAGGCGTGATCTATTGGCCGCGAATGGTGCCATCATTAACTCTTCGAGTTAAAACGTTGTCCAAACAAGCCACCTCGGCACAAAATGCGACTGGACGCCACGGTCAAAATGGCAGGAATGTTGCGGAGATGAAGGGACAGATATTATATTCTTGCAATATGCGTTGCTCCGGAGTCAGTTATTCGGCGTGTGTTTCGTAATTCAAGCGCTAAAGAAGCGCAGACCGTGTCGTGTATAGGTATAATTCCCTGGTCTGCAATATCACAAGGATTTGCTGATGAATTATTGACGGACTTGAGATGAATACGGTAACAATAGCGCGTATAATGATTTCTCGCTATTGAAGATCCCCAGAGGATCAAATTGGAAAGAAAAAGCAAAGGGGAAAAAGAATTACCCACGCAACAACATGCTGGTATTGTAAACAGACTAGTTTTCTATAGCACTATATGAAACTTATTATACTTTGTTTTACACCCATGTCGATTGAGACGATAAGACGTGATGTTGTATTATAACCATGTGAATATGCATAACATAGTAGTTTTGGAATATTTTGCCTTTTTGGGGTCAAAGATGAAGACTGTTATACAGGG
This sequence comes from Gigantopelta aegis, assembly GCF_016097555.1. NCBI lineage: Eukaryota > Metazoa > Mollusca > Gastropoda > Neomphalida > Peltospiridae > Gigantopelta > Gigantopelta aegis. Next base: position 47,834,704 of record NC_054704.1, read on the forward strand.
ATAGATACTCTCTTCAATATGGAAAACGTCTTTTGGGGATATAATCTTAGGCATAATTCAGCTCACGATGTACAGAGAGTAGTTTGTTAATATTCAATTTAGATTGGATTACTTGTAATAGGAGACGAGATTCATAGAGATAAAAGTGTGTGGGTTTCAAAATTGTGTAGAGAATGAAGCAAACTCTCTCCCCACGTCTCTGTCTGTCTGTCTGTGTGTGTGTGTGTGTGTGTGTGTGTGTGTGTCTGTCTCTCTCTCTCTCTCTCTCTCTCTCTCTTGTATCTCTCTCTTTGTATCTCTCTCTCTCTATCTGTATATGTCTCTCTTTCTCTCTCTCTCTTTGTATGTATCTCCCTCTCTTTGTCTCTCTCTCTTTGTATGTCTCTCTCTCTCTCTCTCTCTCTCTCTCTCTCTCTCTCTCTCTCTCTCTCTCTCTCTCTCTCTCGCTCCGCATGAATATCAACATTTCCATTAACAACACACTGTGCATACCACTAAAGTATTTAATTACAATAATTAAATTTCAGGTTTCTTTTTAATCTACATTCATTTTACAGCATCAAATTGGAGGATAATCTATAATGAAATTCAGCTGAACAAAACTACATTAGTGTAGGACACAAAGAGATGCAATTTACGTTAGGTAATATCTGCGATATTTTATACATTGAAAATAATAACTGCAATGTTTTAAACATTAAGGGGGATCAGAGAGTAATTCTAAAAGTCTGGTTTAACCAAGCCGGTGGAAATATTAGCATGATGAATGACCAAGAGGTTTCCACTTTGACAAATGCGTTTCGTGATGACGAAATCTTACACTGATGAAGTCTGAAATTTGATCCAGTTTGTTTCAACCAGCACCAGCGTGAAACACGCACACGCACGCACGTTAGCACGCATGCACAGACACAGACAAATGGGCGTATACAACCAGACTGATATTTCAGATACAAGCACTTACAACGACAGGCAAAAATGAAATGAATACACAGACATAGACAGAATCTGATACAGACCGACACGCACGCACGTAAACATGCATGCATTGTGGGTTTCAAATTTGTGGGCGGTGATATACTATAAGTATACATGTGAAAACTGGCTTACTTTAATATCAGGTTTCGTATTAGTAGCCTTCTAGTATAGTACAAAACAACAGTCAGTAGCGGATCCAGAAAATCCATTTAGGGGACCCCAGTGACACGAGGTGGAATGCCAATAGAACTTTGGGGGAGGTTTGGAGGGGATCGTAAAAACAAAATGAAATTTAATATATAATAAAATTATAACTATCGCATAATTTAGGGGGGGGCGGAACCCTGGGGCCCCGCCCTAGATCCGCCTCTGATAGTGATGAGATCGATTTTCAAATAAAGCAAATGGTCTGATATGAATATGAATATGAACGTTTACCAGTCGCTAAAACGTATGTATATCCCAATATTTAACAACACTTTAATATGGAAATATTCTATAAAACACTGTTTATTTAATAATTTAGTTCTTTCTTCTTCGAACGCTCAAGGCAGTAGCATATATTTTTAATCTATTTTCCTTTCCATATCACTTTCGTGCTTGTATCCAATTACGATGCAAGCTGTGTTGGGCACACATCTGAGACGATGTACGTCCAGGGTAAGGGTTAATGGGTATGGAAACACTTTTTTCTTTTTACATGCCTATACCCAAAAGAGGTTCAGGCACGGGCATCCTGGACTTAACCTCTGACATCGCCAGTGACCAATTTCTGGACAGGAAGGAATCGAGGTTAATGGTTAGTTGCTAGAGGTTATGGAGCTTTACACCTCGTTGGGCCGTTCTTCGTGGGAGCCAGTACAGGGATGCGAACCCACTACCTACCAGTCTTAAAAAAGGCCGACTGTTTTAACATCTACGTCAACAAAGTGTAGTTTATAAACAAAATCCCTAAATTCATTGCCTTATGGGCAAATTTCCCAATTTTTACGTGTTATTTTTCATACACGTGGAGCAACACAGCAGCAAATGACGTCCATCGAACTGTAACTTTCTTGTTCGATTCGTTCCCGGGCGCTGGCGGTGTAGTTCCAGCGCTAAACAGAGGCATTGTTATTAATAATAAAACAGCACGTCTGGATCTTTCCTTCAATAAATGATTACCGCATGCAGTGATGGTAAATTGCATACCGCCCGTATATGCTTGGTGATAAGTGATTAAGTCTTTATAGTGATGGCATGTACTTTTGCCTAGGAACCATCGTACACGATTCAAAATTGATCGCATTTGTCTGAAACTCGCATTAGTTTTTGTACTCTCGTGATAAAAAGAAGAGAAAGAGCGAGAAGGAAGAAAAAAGGAGAGAAAAAATCTATCGCTGAGAAAAGGTTATGGCATAGAGCTGTGAAGATAAGGGATTTTAAAAAAAAATTCAAAAATATTCATGCCTCCATGAATTAAATGATGTGCCAGCATGATCTCGTCTTAACTGTATTACTATAATACAAAAGGCACTAGCTAAAGCTTCTGTAGGGGGCTAGTAACTTTCTCAAACATTTGTCGAACACTGTCTGAGGGATATGTTGTTTTTATGAGATTCCGAAGGGTATAATTTTGACTGTTTCAGAATTTGTTTTCTTCAACAAAAATAAAGATGTTTCGGATCGAAGGTAATGCATTATAACTTGTGCGTGATCGGTTAACGCGAATGACGCCTACATGGTATTTATTCGACAGCTACCACCACGCCGCTATACATAGCTGCTGTGAACGTGTGCACAGTGTGTTGTTTTTAAAATTAAAAAAAGCTTTTCACCTCATACATACAAAAATGCGGATATGGTGCATTAAACATTTAGATTCCAATGAAGAACATTCTTGAAATTTTATATCACATGATCACGCAATGCCAATTGATGGATATTGATTTCATCGGATCTGTTTTGCATGGTAGATGGTGTGGTGGGCATGTCAATGAATAAGTAAACATTTTAAATGTCAAATGCATTACACCAAGGAAAGACAAAATCTTGTTTTTCAACACCTCGGCTTTTTGTTCAATCACCGGCTGTTAAAGTTACTGTGTTGGGTGTCAAATAGTGTTGTGATGACCCTGACTTGGTCTGATAAAGTAAAAAAAGAAACCCGCTGCCACGATTAGCTTCAATGGATGTTCTATATTAAAGGGACATTCCCGAGTTTGTTGCATTGTAAGATGTTTCCGACTAATAAAATATTTCTACGATTAAATTTACATATTAAATTTATTTTCTTGTTTAGAATATCAGTGTCTGTATATTCAATTGTTTTATAGACAGAACAACATTCGTCAATGATCATGGTCTTTAGCATACCGAAATTGACCTCTGGTTATAAGTTAATTTTATAATAAAAGGATTAACTATGAAATATACGATTTAAAATTTGTTTACTGTATACTTCATATGACCATTAACGAAACAAAAGTTTAATTTTTACTTTTGCATAAATATGAGCTATCCGGTTTAGATATATTTTACTATATATTTTCTGTTTGCCAGTAACGAGTAAAATAAATATCTTTGCTAAACTTTCCAAGAGTCATTCGAAAGCAATGATGACATCGTCTTCTGTCCCGGAGCTCGGCCCCAGGACAGGCATGCTTGAAGCTCTAGTGGCAAATGAGCATGTAAATACTTTACCCGAACCCGATGACATCGTCATTAGAAAGTGTCATCATTCTTGGTAATTTTTAATGCATACAGTCATACATGCAGACAGGGAAAAATCAAGGGAATTAACTAATGATCACTGCCTAAGAAAAACAAACAATTTTAATGCAGAGGTTTTCAATAATGTTTTATAAAACTAAAATAGCCTTTATTGGAAAATGAAAACATGCGTAATGTCATCTCCTAATATTTGACTACAATTTAGTAAAACATTTTTTGTCTGGTTTTAACTTTACTTTATTTATTATGAAATTAACCTTTAAAAGGCAAAGTAGCCTCGTAAATCCATCGAGTTGCCAATGAACGATTCTAGAAACAGCGGGTGTCGCTGTAATATTTATTATTACCAGATTTATGGCAACTGCCGAAATAAAATACATCTTAAAATTACTCAAATTCGTGTATTCTTGGAAATTTCGGATCAATTTTAATTACTGACGCACAGAAATAGCCTAATTTCAGACATTTAGACTCGGCAGAGTAACAACAATGACAGGCAAAAAATAAATTTTACAAACTAAATATAATTATGGGAAACAGTTCAAAACACATTCACAAAATTACACGACAGCACTTCAAATCAAATTTTGCAATAATAAGGTTACGCAATTCCCTTTCGCGGACGTTAGTTTCAAATTCCTATTGTTTCAGCAAACAAGAATTTCTATGAACACGAACAGAAACAATGACGTTCAATAAGACCACAGACATAACAGAACAGAACAGTACAGATGGCGCTGCTTCGCAATCCCAGCACACGCTACGGTCCGTGATTTCTCTTTCTGTGGCCCCCAGGGACCTGGCGGTCATCTTCAAACTGGGCTTATTCATTACAAGAGATCACTTATCCGCTCGTCATTAGCAGTAAATATTTTATCAACAGTAAGCGGATACGGACATTATTACAACGGGAACGTTTCACACATGATCAGGAAAAGTATAGATAGCAGGCACAGCGGCAATTCGGAGATATCGTCTGCGAAACGCGTTACGACCTGAGAGTCGAAGCCGAGCAGACGTAAACAGAAAATGCCATTGTAATCAAAATGACTAGCAGACGATATTGTTACAGTTGTGGTGATAAATGACGAAGGGACGATCGAAATGTTTGGATTGTATAACAGTTCAAACGCCGTGGTACGTTTCACGCCAGATGATGTTCGCGGGGGTAATGCTTTTATTGCGTCGAGAATTAGCACGGATTGGCTGTTTACTTCATATGAATTTGACAGCAAACACTCGTCGGTAGCTCGAGTGTGTTTGATGATAATTAAATGGTCGTCAACATATCATAAAATGAACTGGTGGGTTTTCTATGACGTTTGCCGTATTATATAGTGATGTCCCGAATGTTATAAGCGATGTTTTTTTTGCCGTTTCGTTAGTTGTTTAACATATATCATAATTATAGTCGTGAACAATTATGGTATATTAATTGTTGTATTATACACATGGGTGACACAGCCACCGTGTACCTTCTGGAGGAGACGAGGAGGGAGCAGCTACCCACCTCACCCCCACTCTGAAAATCTCAAAGAAACCACCAGCAGCATATTTTCCCTGAAGAGTCTCAGACTCCAGCATTACATATCTAGATATCCAGTACCGTATATTATATAACATGATTATTCATCAGATGCAAGGTTTATAAACAACTGATTGATTAGGACTATTATATAAAATATGTTTCCTTCGAAATGTTTACATCTATTGGTGATATTTGTTCCAAATAGCGTAGACTGGTTTCAGGACTTCTAGAACTTTTATAAAATCCACTAGCCATGGGGTCAGTGATTTAAAAAAATTTACTAGCGACTATTAAAAATCCACTAGCCCTACTTTACTTTAAGTTAATACAATTTTACTAAATAATAATAATAATCAGATATGTCACCTAAAGATGGAGATAGACCTTAAGACCACTAACATTGGGGGTTGGGGCAGGATATTCATATTTACCAAATCCACTAGCCGTCGGGCATGGCGATAATAGTTATTTACTAGCCCAACATTGAATATCACTAGCCATGGGAGTGGGGCTACCATAATCTAGAAGCCCTGACTGGTTTATTGGCACTGCCATTTGTTAAGAATAAGGTTTGTGAGAAAGCATTGTTCGGCAATGGAAGGTGTCTGCTGCTGAAACGACCTACACTTGTAGGGTGGTTCACTGGAACTGCAGTGCAGAAAGAATAAGTTATTTTGGGAATGCTTTCACCAATTGATGTGTGTGAACGAACGAAACCATCTACCGAAATAACAGTTTCTTTGGCATTGATCATCTGTCGGGTGTGCGCGATTCCTGTATTCAGAAATGATCGATAGCACTTTATCATCAATATCCACTCGATAACAAGCACTGCCTACAAAATGTCTGGAGCTATTTGGAATTCAAGAAGGAGAAGAATACCGAGTTTTATTGCAGTCTGGTGGGTTCAGCTTCGCTTTAAGTAATCAAACGTACTGAGATACAATATATGAGTACACAACACAGTTCCTTGCGCCGCATGCTAGATGGTTCTGAAGCAGCGCCATACACCAGTATTGTTTATTATTTATCTGGTCATTCCAAAACGAAATTAATATGTAACAAAGAGTGGTTTCACATGAGTATTACATGTAAACCCTTTTATCTTTGTATGCAGTATATTTAATCCCACATAACATTTTTAAATGAATCAAAAGTGACATGAAAAGACTCCTCCCTAACAGACAGTTATTCCTTATTTATGGTCCAAAAAGAGGAAATGTTACTATTTGTAGTAAATAAAAATAATAAAATATGTTTTTCTTCATACAGAAGAAACGGCAGTCCCAACTATGCAATACACATGTTTTGTAAAAAAATATATGTGATATAGAAGATCAATAGTTCAGAATGCTAAATGAAAGCCACGACGATTTTAATAATAAATTGAGAAACCAGCCTACAAGATCATTAATGGCTGATCGTGATTCAGTGTTCAAGACATACCCTACTTTTTAAACACTAAGGCATATTTTTTTTACTATTATAGCTGTTTTTGATAACTGAAATCATACTGTAACTTTACTTTGATTTTATGGTTTAGATTATCAATTTCCGTACATTCGAAGTGTTTTTGGTCATCCTGGTGTTTTTAATATCACAAAATGCATTTCTCATATTTTTTAAAACGCACATGCGTCTGAGGAGTAACAGTTATGGAGTCGAGTTTTAATCTATTTTTGAAGGGTATTTCAACATTTCAAAGTCACAGACTCATGTTTCACTCAATTGTAAATTTATCCAAATGTGTTACCGTTTGTAGATTAACTAAACATAGTGTTAATTTTCACGCGTTGAAACTAGGGTCTGTCCCTTTAATAATAATTGTAATGGCATACCAAGACTATATATCATTTATCTGTATCAATAAACTTATTTTAGACTGAACAGTTGATTACTTGTATTCGGTAACTGTATTGCTATATGCTAAGGTTATGGTACATCTGGTGCTTATTTATACTGATAATCTATTCCAGACACAAACCTTGACTCGCTGCATAGCTATTGCTACATTTGGTGCCGCATTAATTAATATTAATAATCTATTATAGTCCAAACGTTTTGACTAACGTTGAGCTCGCCACGACTGCTAGTGCTATAGCCGTGGTCACAACATTCCACTGTCACCGCCAGGGACACGAGACGAGTCGAGTGGGGGGGGGGGGGTTAGAGCACTGTTTTCCGATCCATTAGGAAATATCCACCGAAAGGACAATCCTCTTTGTGCGGGAGGCCACGACCAACAAGAGAGTCTGAGACAGTATTGTCGGCTGTGTTTGCCCAGATATCAGATTCTGCCAGGACAACCGGAGAACATGCACTTGACCTCAAGAAAAAGCCAAACTTGCCCTTCTGAGTAAACAGATGACGTTATCTGCCCCCCGTATCGTGTTCTTGGAAGCACAATATCGTGTTTTTACATAGGCTCACAGACGATGTTCCTTATCGCTGGCCGTGCAGGGAGGGAGGGAAGAGAGTAGGTAAATCGACAGGATCCGGCATACGAGTAAATAAAATCCAATTCCATTGTGATGGGGTTTGTCCCGGGAGAGATTCCATTAGTCTATTAGCCGTTATTCCGAAAACGAGTTCGGCGCCTGCCACCACGTGTCAAGACGAAAAATCTTGTGGCAATTTGACAACGTGCGTGAAAAATAGCATTTCCATTATTTGTGACATGATTGGTAAAAATGCAAACACATTTCTGCAGCTTAGAATGATTATATTCACTTAATGTATGTGAAGTTGAGAACGGAGCTAAATCAATGACGAAGCACTGCCCTCTCCCCCTCCCAACTCTGGAGATAATGTAAGCCCCAATCCTCGTTGAAAATGGAATTAATATGTCACTGGCCCCTCAATATTATTAGATGCTAGAGAGAGAGAGAGAGAAAAAGAGATATAATGAAATCTGAAATCTATGTCAATCTCTGTGGACAACCGAGAAGTAATATTGAAAATAAAACAATTAACCACCCACTACCCAAAAAATAATACTAATAACCTTCTTTAAAAAGAAAGAAACCCCACAAAGAAACACACAACTTTCTAATGACTACTGCAATTTAATTACATGTAGATCATAATTCTTTTACATTAGTTACTGAGTAACGATTTTAAAATACAATTTATTGAAATGTATAACTATTCATAGTCAATATAATCTGTGTTTTGATGCCAATACGCTGTAAATACCTGTAGATACTATAAGTGGTTTATTATCAAAGTTTTTTTTTTTTTATTAAACGACATAGTAGTAATAGCCATCACGGTTACTGATAATAATAAAGAAATTTCTATACATTTCTCTTCAATTAGTGACCTAATAAACAAGTTAGATGGATATATTTAACCGTTTTTAAAATCAAGTTCTCTTTAGCCAAATAGCTTGTTAAAAGAATTTTAAATGCAATATCTAGTGAATATGAATAGGAAGCTGAAACAGTTATCGAATTCATAAACTTTGAAATTACATTTAACTCGCATACAAAAGACGTACGTAAGATACGTTTCAATACATTGGTTTTTGTTTCAAAAGTGACTGCTTACATCTATATCATTTATAATAGTTTTAAAAGTGTTATTGTTTTCTTTGTATTCGTTATTAAAATATGTACTAAGATGAGAGGTCTAAACCGTATGCAAGCGTGTACATGCATCATGTCTGTTTTCTATTTCATAGATAATCATAGGCTGTATATTATTGGTATTATTTGTATATAATTAGAAGTAGGGTGTCGAGTTCCATAATATTACATCACATGCACTGTTTAGAATCGATCACCGAGTAGCTTAGTAAAATGAACAAAATAGAGCAACTGTACTAATATGGCAACCGTATTATTTTGGCAGGTGTCGAAGCGTCTACACGGCGAATTTTCTTAGACCACTGGAGTGGTCATTTTATTGTTGGAATGTCGGACCTGAAATTCATCAGGTTAACAATACCTAAGAACAAACACAAATATTGTCGCAGGGACATGCCGTATTATTGTTACAGATTTACAACGGTTATCGGTGGTAGTTTTCCCCCGGGGGGTTTAAAATCATATACGTCTTGTTTGGGCAGGCTCGTTCAAATAGGATTAACAATTAAACCACGGTGCTGCCACGCTCCACCGACTTGCTCATTTGTAACCAAACATGTAGTAAGAGTTTTATGTTGTCAAGAACTGGAGAAAACAATATATTACAGTCTTATCTTCTTTAAAACAGAAATTGTCAAGTAATAAAAAAAAAAGATCTATAAACAGTGTTTTGACAAATGTTTGAGAAAATCACTAGCTGTCACAGAAGCTTTGGCTAGTCCTATATATTATAATAGGCGTAATACATTTATATTATATTTATATTTATACTAGCCCAAACAATAAATTCACTAGCCAAGACCGAGGGCTAGTGTGTTGTTTTTCGAACCCTGCTATAAAAGTGTTGCTATCATATCATATGGTGGCAAATGTAAAGTATCAGAGCCTAGTTATTAGTGTTTATTGGCTGTTGTATCTTTTACCGTTATATTCCACGTTATATAACTTCTTGATTAAATTATCCGTTTTGGCTAATGTAGTGTGTTTCTGACCCTGCCGTGTTTGTAATAGAAAACAAAAACCGGCAGGTACCTTGGCAACTACAGAGAGTGAATTTTAAAACGATAGCAGAACCATTACATTGTAATCTTATTGCGATTTGCATAATGACACCTCTGTATCCATTAATGAAACATTGAAGACAACAATTTCCATTGAAATGTTCGAACATCTAAAAAATTTAATACGGTTTATAAGTTTTTTGCCTCATAGCTTATAATTCAAAGATTGGTTAAATTGGAATGTCAATATTCGTTATGTTGTTTGTTCGTTTGTTTGTTATTGTTAACGTAACAATATTTATCAGCTAGGCCTACACCATAAATCCATCAGACTATTGATACTGCTGTACTGTTATTATCCAGAGTTTTTTTTTTTTTTTTTTTTTTTTTTTTAAATATGTTCAAATTCAAATGAGTATCATCGATCTTACAATAAAAAAAAAATATTCTCCAGAGACACTAATCAAAGATGATAGTAAAAAAAACCCGATGATAATAAAACACAAAGAAGAATTAATCTCCTAAGGCAAAATTAATGAGTTCACGGTAGCGAGATTTTCATTAGTGCTTGTTAATTAGTTGATGTGTTTTGCCTGTCCATAAGCGAGGCGGTCTAAACGAATTGCATGTCCATCGTAACGCGACATGGTTCCACGAACGCGACTCCATATTAAAACCATATCTAGTGATTCTTCTGTCACAGGGAAAATACATAAAGACATCAGTTCCTTATTCCGGTTGTTGATGGAAGCTGTATAAAGAATTAAAACTCTTATTCCAGTAGTTGATGGAAGTTACATAAAGACATCAATTTATTATTCCAGTAGTTGATGGAAAGAAAGAAAGAAAGAAGTGTTTTATTTAACGACGCACTCAACACATTTTATTTACGGTTATATGGCGTCAGACATATGGTTAAGGACCACACAGATTATTTTAGAGGAAACCCGCTGTCGCCACATAGGCTACTCTTTTACGACAGGCAGCAAGGGATCTTTTATTTGCGCTTCCCACAGGCAGGATAGCACAAACCATGGCCTTTGTTGAACCATTTATGGATCACTGGTCGGTGCAAGTGGTTTACACCTACCCATTGAGCCTTGCGAAGCACTCACTCAGGGTTTGGAGTCGGTATCTGGATTAAAAATCCCATGCCTCGACTGGGATCCGAACCCAGTACCTACCAGCCTGTAGACCGATGGCCTGCCACGACGCCACCGAGGCCGGTACAGTAGTTGATGGAAGCTACATAAAGACATCAATTCCTTATTCCAGTTGTTGATGAAAGCTACGTAAAGACATTAATTCCTTATTCCAGTAGTTGATGGAAGCTACGTAACGACATTAATTCCTTATTCCAGTAGTTGAGAAAGCTACATAAAGACATTAATTCCTTATTCCAGTAGTTGATGAAAGCTACATAAAGTCATTAATTCCGTATTCCAGTTGTTGAAGGAAACTACATAAAGATATCAATTCCCTATTCTCGCCGAGGTTAGGAGCTGTATAAAGACATCAATTCCATCCTGCCTCTGATGATGACATTGTCAAAGACACAGCAACTCCCTGACCCGAAATCCTAACAGCAAATAGCACTAAATGAAGATGTTTGCTTCAAAACACACGAGGAGCTGGTATGGCATCTGCGACACTTGCCGACAACAAATAGCGTTTCCTTGTAATGGCATTCATTAGAAGCACTGCTTCCGTATTTAGGTGTTTGATAATGATATTTACTCAATCCCGCTCGCTTTAATTAGCGGACGGCTCTAACAAGCAGCTGATGTTTCGACAAAGTCAGTAGGCATAGCTGTGGTGTGGTGTGTGGTTCTTAGGGTATATTAATGGGGAGGGGAAATTCACACACACACACACACACACACACATATAGTACATAAAACAAACAAAAATTGACTTACCGTTGGATGTCCAAAAACAGACGACCAAAAACGTCATAATCCTTAAAGTACGTTCCATGACAATCACTGTAGACTTGGATACGGTAAACATTTTTTTCTCCAGGGAAAACAAAAAAACAAACAAAACTAAACTAAAAAATTCTGTAGGCCTACTGTCCTTTTTTGTTTTAAAATAAAAAAAGGAGAAATATCAACGGTAAAACACAACCAGCATCTTCTTCATCGCTGATGTAGCTGTGACACAGAAGTGATAGATTTTCATAATCGCACTGCAGATGAGAAAGAACTAATCTCACTCAGACGGGGACCATCATAACACGCGTACGTCAAGCAGCAGCAGTATCAGTCGAACACAGAAATACTGCGGGTAATCTGTGTGCGCCTGCCAACACCGTCAGCTCGCAACTGAAGACAGCAAAGACCGGTCGATCACGGCCCAAGCTACTGCGAGCCTTCCCTACAATGCACAATGAGCAGTTCCGTGGCGTTGATTAGCGGACTAGGAAGAAAAATCGCTCTACACCGCGCGCGTGGTATAATGATCGACGTAGAAGGAATAATCCGCAGTAGCCATTGATACGCAAGTTTTTACTCCAGAGCAAGGGAGAAAACCGATTTTTTTGCCTTCTTCTTCTTCAGCCTTCTTCTTAGATCAAATCGTGTCGAGCAAGTGTTGTTGCTAGCTAGCTTTGGAACGTACGTGCCCAATGGGTCTTGGTGTCCGCTGAAAAATATTGAACGTGCGTGCGAATAAAATTGTCACCTTTGCACTGGTCGATTAAATGTGGAATTTAGTTTTTCTACAACGTACATAACACACATGCCGATCGGAGAGCACAAAGTTGTGAATGAGCCGTTTATTGAACGTATCACACCACTCAATGAGTATAGGGGAGAAAGTGAGTGTTAATGCTATGCAAGCGCCGTGTTTTGAAACGTGCGATTCGTTTTGGTCGTCACGCTACAACGAAACGATCGCATGGCCGATGATAAACATTGGGCGAAACGTGAGAACAAGGGGGCGTGGCTCCGCCGCTGATGACAGCCTTTCCATTACCGTTCTAGAAGGAAGGTAACTGGGACTGACAGGGATGGGTAATAAACTCCCTCTTCGTAATATTCCTTTTTTTCTCTCTCTCTCTCTCTCCAGTCGGCGATCATATGCTGTCAGGAACAATTACACGTCTTCGGGTTCCTCAGTCCTTTCAATTTTACTACGAGAAGCCACAGAAAATGAATGGGCAAACGAATGGGCGGATAACTGTTATGTGTGTGTCTGGAAATAAATTACACCCACTACCTTTGAAATAGGCATGCAGCTTAAAATTGTGATGAGTACAACTCTATGTATGATGTGTAGTATGGACCCACGTGATGAAATTTTGGATAACGTATGGAACATTCAAATCATTATTTTAAGAATCATATCGATTTTGCAACTGTAAGTTGTTAATATTGTAGGCCTATTGTACTTTGTTTTATTAAGTCATTTGAACGTGGTTTAATAATGTATAATATCATAATTTGTTTTATCTGTCGAATGCCTTCATTAGATTACTGTCTTGCGTAATTCCATATGGTAAAGTTTGTTTTTATTTAACGACGCCACTAGAGTACATTGATTTTTTTATCTATTCATCGGCTATTGGACGTCAAACATATGGTCATTCTGACACTGTTTTTTTTAGAGGAAACCCGCTGTCATCACATAGGCTACTCTTTTACGACAGGCAGAAAGGGATATTTTATTTGCGCTTCCCACAGGCAGGATAGCACAAACCATGGCCTTTGTTGAACCAGTTATGGATCACTGGTGGGTGCAAGTGGTTTACACCTACCCATTGAGCCTTGCGGAACACTCACTCAGGGTTTGGAGTCGGTATCTGAATTAAAAATCCCATGCCTCGACTGGGATCCGAACCCAGTACCTATCAGCCTGTAGACCGATGGCCTAACCACGACGCCACCGAGGCCGGTAATTCCATATGGAGCAACTCTGCAATACTGTATTGTAGATGTGTTTTTATGTACAAAATTTAAATGTTTATTTTATTTAACGACACCGCCAGAGCATCGGCTATTGGATGTCAAACATTTCGTAATTCTGACATATAGTCTTAGAGAAAAAACCGCTATATTTTTCCATTACCAGCAAATGATCTTTTATACGCACTTTTCCACAAACAAGACAGCACATATCACGGCCTTTGATATACCAGTAGTGGGACACTTGTTATTAAATGTGCGTCTGTTTTAGAACTGAAGTGAAACCGTAATTAACAATTTGTCGTTTGAAATTTACATTACAAACACTGTATACTACAGGTACATGCTTTGAAATTCGAGTAACATGCATAGTATTTAATCAGTATATTAGAACAGAAGTACGTGTGTGTGTGTTTGTGAAAACATTAAATGAATTTAGTTTTATGGCAGAATGCACAAGAAGAGAACAGTTGTACATTATATTGAGAATACACAGGATTAGCTACTAGCTTGCTATCGGGCTCACACAATGAAATGTTTTGGTGTCCCGAGTCTAAAAACCACTGGCAACTGGGATCGGGCTACAGAATTCTAGAAATTCATAATATATGAATGACACAAAGATATCGGAGGAAAAACCTGTCCAAAAGACAAGAGAAGAAACCTGCTGTAGTTGCATGGGTTACTAGTTTCTGACCCACAGCAATTTTTCTTTTATATAGCCTACATTTTCCCCATAGACAGTACAAACTTATACCAGTCGTGGAGTACTGGTTGGAATGAGAAATAATCCCCTGGGTTCACTGAGTTTATGTTTGTGACAAAAGATTACGTCTGGAGGGAAATGCCCCCCCCCCCCCCCCCCCCCTCCGTCAAAAAATCGATTCATAACCCCAGCCATTCTGTTAGAAAAATAATAACTGCATAGCTGCTTTGTGTACAGACAATAGAGACTGCACAACAATTCCCCCCCGTTGAAGTCAAAGGTGTAATAACAACAACTGCAGCATGTGCAAGAAAAACCGACACGCTGGCAGCAGCTGAGACCAACGTGCTATTGGAACACACAGCTGACTGATGAAAGAAGGGCTATTCAATATGTTACTGCTGACTGGTGAAAGCAGAGCTATTCAGTATGTTACTGAAGATTGGCTTGTGTTTTGCATGTTTGCTGGGGATTTTTTTTTTCTTTTTTTTCTTTTCTCTCTGTCTCTTTTTCTTGCAGCCAGTTGCCACGCTTGATGAATGAAGTTAGGAAAGTAACGATCATCACCTATTTGAGCGACGATCAGGCGAATGGTTGCTGGAGATGAAAATCTGGAGCGGGTTTCAAGGGCTGTGAAGAAGTCTGCGTGTTTTTGTTGTTGCTTTCTCAGCGCTGTAACATAGTAATTTGTCTGCGATGTGGACGCAGGAACTGCAGGAATCTCTCATTCCAGGTGTCTAGATTCATCCTCATGATACCTCTTGTCGTAATGTTTTTACTTCAACTTGCGTGTGCATGGTGTCGGAAATACAGGTTCTAAGGTGGTCCTTTCAAAAGTCTTTTTTTCTGAACTGTAGTTATTCATCATTTAAATAAATTAATTCAAAATATTTGTCAAACACATAGGAAATCTGCCACTGATGGCTTGGAAGTATTCTGTTCCCACCAGATCGTGTTGTATTGGTGGTTGCCCTTGCTTAAACTTTTGATTCATTACAATTTGCTTATGCGTTTAACCACGTTGTCCTGGGCATATGCCACCAATGGATATCGGAATTGTTTACCCAGACAGATGTTACTGAGAGAGAGAGAGAGAGAGAGAGAGAGAGAGAGAGAGAGAGAGAGAGAGAGAGAGAGAGAGAGAGAGAGAGAGAGAGAGAGGGGGGGGGGGAGGGGGAGGGAGGGGAGGGAGGGGGCAGAGCTAGAGAGAGAGAGAGAGAGGGGGGAGGGAGGGGGCAGAGCTAGAGAGAAAGAGAGAGAGAGAGAGAGAGAGAGAGAGAGAGAGAGAGAGAGCACTGTCTCCCATGAATCATTAAAACTCCGGTTGGTTCCAGACAGGTCAAAATCACCAATATAGATATATACATTGTATATTATCCTTTTGTTTTTGTTTTCTATACAGATTTGAAAGTGGCCACCTGGACGATGTTGGCTCTAGACTATTTCAAATGTGTTTCCACTGAGCTGAGCACACGATAATTTATAACTAAAATGATAGTTATTATGATCACCCTCTCCTCCCTCCCAGAGACTAAAAGCTAACGACAGCTCTGAATAGAACACAAGATGCACCTGATGAGTGCACGGCAGTGAATATGTTTTTTGTCTTTCTCTCTCAAACAATCGTTTAAACCCATGTTTTATGTTGATCAATGGTTCTCGGGTTTCCTCGTTATAACCAAGACCACATACAGTGATGGCAGAAACCATGTGGGATGCGCGTTGTCGAGGGGGTGGAAAACCAATAGAAGGAGGCTAGTTTCAGTTTTAGAGCTGGCTAGATAAAATCTTTCCACTCCCGTCGTTTAATTCTCTCGACTGTTAGCAAGTCTCCCCTTCTCAGCACCTGTCCCTTTCTTTGTGTTAAAACAGCTGGCCGACCCGTTTGTTCCTATTGCATTGCGGAACTTAGCGAGATAATTTTATTAGAAGTTACTTTAAAACAAATAGCATCCTTGTTTAGTTTGGAAGGGATGGAGTGAGGGCCGGAACGTATCCCAGTGGTAAAGCGTTCGCCTGATACGCGGTCGGTCTAGGATCGATCCCCGTCGTTGGGCTAACTGGGATATTTCTCGTTCCCAAAACAGTGCTGGTCCTTGGTGTCAATCATTTGGTAATTTTTACATATAGTCTTAGAGAGAAAACACACTACATTTTTTTCCATTAGAAGCAAGAGATGTTTTATATGCACCAACCTACAGACAGGATAGCATATACCACGGCCTTTGATATTCTAGTCGTGGTGTACTGGCTGGAACGAGAAATAACCCAATGGGCCCACCGACGGGGATCGATCCCAAACGGACCGCGCATCAAGCCCCTCAGTAGTAAATCGTTCTAGGATCGATCCCCGTCGTTGGGCCCAATGGCCTATTTCTCGTTCCAAGACGATACTGGTCCCCGATGTGGTCATTTGGTTTACCGTGAAGAGCATAAACAAGTCATGCGAACTGGGTTTTTTTCTGCTCGATCTGGCTGAACTCAAGACCAGGAATATTGTCCCTCTCAGAAACAGACACTGACGCTTGAATGACAATGGAGGATTGTTCACCACATGTAAACTCAGCTGGAGATAACAAACAATAAAACAGTGCTTTTTTGTCAATATTTTATTCTTCCAATACCCATTAACACTACTCACGACAATGAGCACTGCGGGGTATTTCCAACAACAATAAAATGTCGATTTCATTTCAGTTTTTTTCTTCTTTTTTTTTCTTCTTTTTTTGTGAGCGAAAATATTAAATGAAAAAGAACACAAAAAATCTCGACAAAGTTGTAAAGATCATTGCTCTGTTCAATGAATAATGTCCTTTTTTTTCACCTTAAAAAACCCCAACAATTATACAAAAGAGTAATCTAGGAACGAGAACTCGATGTTCTTGTAGCGCTTGAAGGCAAATGTAGATTTAAAATGTTTACTCGTGGAATCTCTTTCACGCAGAGAGTGTTTCGGTCATGGAACATTTGAGTGAAACGCGTCGACAAAACACATTACAGTTGTCTTCAATCGATTCATTAATTATCCTGGTCTTTTCTGCATCAGTTATTTTCACATTCAAGCATGTAAAACATAACCAAATATAAAACATAAATGACGTTGTAGTATACATGAATGCTAAAGTTCAAGTTTGTTTTGTTTAACGACACCACTAGAGCACATGCATTAATTACTGTATTTACTGAATGACAAAATATTTGATAATTCTGACATAGTCTTAGAGGAAACCAGCCACATTTTCCCATTAGCAGCATGGGATCTTTCCTACAGACAGTACAGCACATACCTTTGCAATACCAGTCGTGGGACACTATTTTTCGTTCCAGCTAGTTTTTTACGACTTGTATGTACGGTATGCATATAAAAGATCCTTTGTTGCTAGTCGTAAAAAGTAGTCTAATGGGTGGCGGTAGCGGGTTTCCTCTCTCATTATCTATGTAGTCCTTAACCATATAGCCGACTTTGGGGCGGGACATAGCCCAGTGGTAAAGCGCTTGCTTGATGTGCGGTCAGTTTGGGATCGATCCCCGTTGGTAGGGCTGTTTCTCGTTCCAGACAGTGCACCATGACTGGTATATCAAAAGCTGTGGTATGTGCTATCTTGTCTGTGGGGTGGTGCATTTAAAAGATCCCTTGCTGCTAATGTAAACATGTAGCCAGTTTTCTCTCTAAGACTATATGTCAAAATTACCAAATGTTTAACATCCAATTGCCGATGATTAATAAATCAATGTGCTCTAGCGGTGACGTTAAACAAAACAAACTTTATATAGTCGACGTCATACAACCGTAATTAGAATTTATATGTTGAGCGCGTCGTTAAATAAAACACTCCTTCCTTCCTTCCTTCTTTCTTTCCTTCCTTCCTTCACCTAGCTTAGCTTGTGTAGAAAGTAAAATATTATCATGTATTCTAATGTAAGATATAAATATTGCTTTTTTACGTATTTTTAAATGAGTTGTAAATCTGTGTTATAAAATGCAACACCTAAATGCAATGTTGAACACGTGTAGCCAGCTAACGATGTTTGCAGATTGCACGGTAAATGCTTGTCCAGTGCTAAACACTCTTTTAGTCCCATGATTACAGAAATCTCTGTTGTCGAATTTATACCAACGTGGTCGGTGATTCCACTGACTTAAGCGCCCTAAACACGCCGCCATCGATTTGCGTGTTAGTGAACCTCTCATAAGCACTAGGTACCATTACACGAACTCTCATTAGATTCCGTCGCAAATCACCCTGACAAACTGCAACCAGCCCGCAACACGTTCCGCCGCTATCTTTACCAACCATTTGCATCGCATGGTTTCGTTTATGCCGAAAGCCGAGGAATATCTTTATAGGCGGTTCCTGGAAGACGTCATTTGATACCCGATGTCTGAACGTCTTGAACGCCGCTCCAAAAGACGTGATGAACTCTAAAGTATTCGCATGAGCAGGCGAAACGGTGATTTTTTATATATATTTTTTTGTTAATTTAATTTTTAAAGGCACTATCCTGGATTTGCTTCCATAGCAAGGTGTTTTTGATTAACAGAGCCTTTGTAGTGATGAAAATTGCATATTAAATAAATTTTCTTGTATTAGCGTGAGCAGGCGAATCGGTGATTTTTTATTTACTTATTTATTTATTTTTGGCTTTTTAATTTTATTTTTAAAGACACTGTCCTGTGTTTGTTTCCACTGCAAGATGTTTCCAAAATAACAGAGCCTTTCTCATGACGATAAATTGCATACTAAATACATTTTCTTGTATTCGCATGAGCAGGCGAATCGGTGATTTTTTATTTTTTATTTATATATATTTTGTTTTACTTTTTACCTTTATTTTTAAACACTCTGTCCTGTTTCCATTGCAAGATGTTTCCGACTAACAAAGCCTTTTTGATGACGAAAATTACATATTAAATACATTTTATTGTTTAGAATATCAGTGTTTGTATAACACAAAATGTTTGTTGACGTCCTAGTATCTGTAGTAGCCCAATAATTTGCAACGTACGAAACAAATATGTATCACCAAGAAAATGAATAGTGACTGCTACAAATATTAGCAGACGACGGCAAACACACTGGGTATATAGACACTGGTATTCCAAACTAGATAATGTATTTAATATGTAATTTTAGTCGACAATAAGACTTTGGTATCTTGGGGCGGCGAGACGTAGCCCAGTGGTAAAGCGTCCGCTTGATAAGTGGTCTGTCTGAGATAGATCCCCGTCGATGGACCAATTAGGCTATTTCTCGTTCCAGCCAGTGCATCACGACTGGTATATAACAGGCCGTGGTATGGGCTGTCCTGTCTGTGGGATGGTGCCTATAACAGATCCCTTGCTACTAATGGACAACATGTAGCGGGTTTCCTCTCTAAGACCGTTTGTTCTTTGCATAGGCTTATAAGAATGGAAATGTAAACGGAGTAGCAACATTTTTCGGAACAAATACCGCATAAGGTTTCAGAAAAAAAGAATCGACTTTTAGGGGCAAACACCGTATTTTACCTTTAAAATAGCAGGGCAAATTATTTTCAAACCATTCTCGCACATAGTAAAATGCAATTCCACACACATAAACGTATTAGTAAATCTGTTTAGCACACATAAATTCATAATAACGTTTATCATTTTTTCTCTCTTTGATTCCGGACCAAGACTCGCGTATTCGAATTTGTGTTAATGAAGACATGATTATTACGTTTTACAGAGTTTGAAATTTCACACGAACGATCGTTCAGTTCAGTTTGTGTGCAAATTACGCAATTTCCCCACACAAAAAAATGCGAACGATAAATTCCATATTTTGTCAACCTCATAACCGTGACTGACGTAAGGAACAACCGGAAGTTCGGTTTTAAATTTAGAATGATCATTCTTGATCTTGCAGGCGCGTGTATAGATTGGGGGGGGGGGGGGAACTTTCTTTTTTCAATATATTTTCCAGGGTAATGTGACTCGACCTCGCCCCCAATTTTTTTTTCGCTTGCCACAGTATAGACCCTCCTGTACAATTTCTTGTACAAGCGCTTGCCTAATTTTATAAAGGAAACAGTGTATTTCAAAATTTCAAAATCTATTTAATTTAATATTTAATCATTTGCAAGGATCATGATACAGAGTAGTGGTAGAACTTTCACCCGAAGTGCAACGGGCCACCGGATCGATCCACCTCAGTGGAACCATTGTGTTTCAGTCCTCCACGACTATTATGTGACATGTTGTTGGTGTGTGTTTGTTGGAAAACTGTTGATGCCCTTTTACATCCTTGCACATTCTCTTCCAGGTAAAAAAACCCCTTAATCCGATCCTTGGGTTAGACATCTGATAGCTTGCTGCTTTAACATTGTTTTTAAAACAAACTTTCATTTTATTTAATGATTCGCGAAACAAGACATGTTCTTAAAAAAAACCTGATAATTCACAACAATAGCAAGATGTCGATTTCTGTTTCCACTTGAGAGAGGGGAGATAATTTTCTGCACGAGCCAGGTCGATATCAATTCTTTTGCGTTTGTTTGTCCACCGTGTTTGTTCTTGTATCAAATATCAGAGCGGAGCTTGTCGATATGAGGAAAAACAGATCACAAACACAGATCATAATAGCTGCTGTCAAATTTGAGAATTATTCTAAGCTGTACAAATCGTATTATAGAACACGATCTCAGTGAAAAGGGTCACACTGATAATATTGCAAGGAATGTTTCTTTTAAAAATATAGACAAACGGATAACACAGTTTAATATGCAATTCTATTGAATAATCATACAGGCAGAACTAAATCAAACTGATTTAGTATAGCTTATAATACGTAAATACTCGCCATTATTTTGTTTTACAAATGGATTGAACAGGAATGAGATGATTAGATAAGTAAGTACTATGTAGGTTATTAAGTAAGTGAATTAGGTACGTAAATTAGCATAATAGATAAGTCTGCGTATGAGTAGATGTCTAGATGAGTAGTTACTTAGGTAGATAGATAGATAGAAAGACAGACAGACAGACAGACAGACAGACAGACAGACAGACAAACAAACAGACGAATACATAATCAGAAACGCTTGCGGTGCAAACAAAATAATTTTATGCAAATAGAAGGAATGAAGGATATGGTTTATTTAACGACGCACTCAGCACATTTTATTTACGGTTATATGGCGTCAGACATATGGTTAAAGACCACACAGATATTGCGAGACAAAACCCGCTGTCGCCACTTCATGGGCTACTCTTTTCGATTAGCAGCAAGGGATCTTTTATGCAAATAGAATGAATAAATTCCTTATGCGGGTTTCCGTAACCGTATGCGTAAGCGCATTCGTATTAGATCATTACGGAAGCTTACACATAATGCCTTGATAGATGTGGAACGTGAATCATGCACGCATGTGGACGACTCATTACGAATATCGTATTATACCAACACGCCATAGGCGTGTGGGCTCTCATTTTTGTGAGGGGGCAAGTTGGGTTTTTTCCAGAATTAAACAAAAATACCCGACTCTGTGTAATAATAAAGATTATATATATTTTCATTATTACCAAACAGCTATATAGGGTTCCAATCGAATTATTACGCATTTAATTATAGTTTATAACTAATATTGTGAGTAGAGTGGTGGAACTATAGGTTGTACTATATCAAATAAAGTCTCATGGGCGACCATGTCAACGTTTGTGTTTAAAAACAGTATATTATGCAATGTATTAACAAAAATATGACCCATAAATATCAGTACTGCAACCCCTACCTCAAGGTATTAACTGAAGAAAATGGTACCTTTCATGGCTCATTTTCGGTATAACCTGATGTTTTTACAACACCCATAGCTTCACACAAAATTTTAGTCCTTTTTTTTTATAGGTTTCAAGCACATGGCTACTTGTCACAGTGGGACTAGATGAAATAAAATTTCATACATTTTGTGCCCAGATGAAACTATAACTATTTTGTTTTACCATCAACACACTCACATTTATCACCAATCACAGGATGTGTGGTGTTAACTTCTCTATCAAAAGTTCGGTGCACTTCCAACTTTGACCCAGCCGAAAGTTATTTGGTTTAGTGCTACCTATATGGTGAAAAAGGTTTGAGGCAAGCTCATTTTGCTCAAACGTCTGCATAATTTTTGGCCGTATGCGAAGATTTGCTCCAACAATGGAACGGGGGCTGTTGATCCCTTATCCCCCCCCCCCCCCCACCCACACACACACATCGTGTCTCGTATGCTCATGGTATACAAACACATACGGAATAAGCATAAATAAAATCTTACAAAGACAGAATTACGGATGGACAGACAGACGCACCTACATTACAACGTGATAAGCGTATTGTATTTTCCAACACTGACTTCCAGTAAATCGATATACGTAGGATTGAGTAGGTTTCGCAGCTGCACCGACAAACAACTCACTTTTCGAAAGAAAAAAAAAGAAAAAAAAAAAGAGAAATATATTGCGGTCGACGACAGATAATCGTTGGTACTCCAGCTGGCGTGAAAGGTATGCGCAGGTGTTTTGGTTACCTGGAAGTTAATGTCGATAATAAAAGTATGGTATGACCAATTCTTCGTGAAATAAATACGTTCACCTGTTGACCGTCATTATAAGTTGTGAAATCGTTTTAACAATAAAAAAATAGATGTGTTATATTTATGTTCCTATTGTTAGAAGAGCAAAAGAAAATTTGAAAAAAACCCACCACAACATTATTTTTAGCTTTACTTTTAGGTATAATAAAGGTCATGACATGTGCTGTTTTCCCGGCAACGGTGGTGTCGTGGTTAAGCCATCGGACATAAGGTTAGTAGGTACTGGGTTCGCAGTCCGGTACCAGCTCCCACCCTGAGCGAGTTTTAACGACTCAATGGAAAGGCGAATGACCCCTACACCCACTTCTGTCTAACTATTAACTAACAAGTAACCCACTATCCTGGACAGACAGACCCGGTAGCTGAGGTATGTGCCCAGGACAGCGTGTTTGAACCTTAACTGGATATAAGCACGAAAATAAGTTGAAATGAAATAATTAATATGCTATTTTATGTGTGGGAAAGTTTCTATGAAATAAAAAACAGGAAAATGTTTCTTAAAACACTAAGTGTTTAAGACATTTGTAATTGCATGTACCTGCATGTCCGTTTTTATTCAATTAAAGGGACATTCCTGAGTTTGCTGCAATTTTCAAGATGTTATCGACTAACAGAGACTTTTTAACGATCGTAATTACATATCAAATATATATTTCTGCAAACAATATTAGTGGCTGTATATTAAACGTGTTTCTGATCGTTCTAATATTTGTATTAGGTTATATTTTATTTAGTTTCCTAAAGTAATGGGGGGGGGGGGGGGGAGATTGTTGTACGTACGAAATTATTTGAAGACAAAATCTAGTTTGGGCTTCTTACAAATATTAAGACGATCAGAAACACATTGAATATACAGACACTGATATTCTAAACAAGAAAATATATTTAATATGTAGGTTTAATCGTAGAAATATTTTATTAGTCGGAAACATCTTACAATGCAGAAAACTCAGGAATGTCCCTTTAAGACTCGTAAAACAATAAACGTTCACTACAGTCTTCAGTAGCGTACATTTATCTCCTGATTTTTTTAAGTGCACAGTTCCGTAACACTTAATTCCAGAGAACTCTATAAACTGACTCGGCTAATTTACATCTGGTGTGTTTAAAAATTTAAAGATAGTATTCTCATGCTGTTAAATCAGTGTGAAATTTGTCTTAAAGGGTCAGACCCTAGTTTCAACCCGTGAAAATTAACACTAAGTTTAGTTAATCTACAAACCTGTAACACATTTGGATAAAGTTACAATTGAGTGAAACATGCGTCTTTGACTTTGAAATGGTGAAATACCTTCTAAAAATAGATTCAAACTAGACTCCATAGCTGTTACTTCTCAGACGCATGTGCTTTTTTTTTTAAATATAAAAAATGCATTTTGTGATATTAAAAACACTAGGATGACCAAAAACACTTCGAATGTACGAAAATGAATAATCTAAACAATGGAATCTAAGTAAAGTATGATTTCAGTTATCAAAAACGGCTCTAGTAGTAAAAACAATATGCCTTAGTGTTTAAAAACTAGGGTATGTCCCTTTAAGACAAAATGAATATAAAACAAAATGCATCTGACTACGAGTGAGAATGGCCAATGTTTGACATCAGGCGCGTTCACGGTGGGAGGGTTTCCAGGGTCGAAACCCCTCCCTGCTGAAACATTTTTTCTCTCTTTTTTGTTTATATATTTTTCAGTGGAGCTTTTTCTGTCCCGGGACAAGCCCCTGGCTATCCAGAGACAGGCCCTGGGACGGACATGCTCGAAACTCTAGTGGTATATGAGCGTGTAAAAATTATTCGCACTCGTACTCCAGGGGAGCATGACTCGACCCCCTATAAACTTCGCTCGTCACGTCCCTCCCCCGCTAAAATTCTTACAAAAGCGCCTACACAATCCAATAGTTGATGATTAATTAAACAATATGATCTAGTGGTGTCGGTAAATAAAACTAACAGATTTCATTACATACAAATAAAACCCTTGCCATGTACATGCAGTGTTCATTTCAAAGTTAAAATGTCGAGCCTAACACGAAAATAACAACAGCTGTGAATTCCAATAAAATGTAATGATTATCACAAAAACATTTCAAACCAGAGACAATGCAGACGATATACAGAGCAATAAAAACATTTCAAACCAGAGACAATGCAGACGATATACAGAGCAATAAAAACATTTTTTCCACGCGGTTCAATTACCTAACACTTCGACGGCTTTCTACTTTGTGTGTGTTTGGTTACGTATTAAAACGAGGAATATCGTCATATAATAGCTAATAAGGAAAGCAACAATTGATTCTAAGTCTATTAATGTCAGCGTGTTTATAGCAGTATTGTAATTAAACACTCAGTATGTTGAAATGACAAGACCACCCTCGTAGCCATCCGAATTTTACTTTGACCATTAACTAGTGGGTGACTAAATCATTATGCCTTTATTTTGGTTTTCTATTTTAGTAATAATATAGTGGCTATTGCCGTATCAATAGACATTATTTAATTGTGCTCTTGACGGATGGTAATTATAGGTCCGCATTTTGGTCCGAAATCAAAGCCGGCTTCGAATGTGGGAGGTGGTTATAATTCCTTTCCACCCTGAGGTGGCAACTTATACACTGTATGGATGGCAACTGCTACCGTTCAACGAAAATTAATGTAATTTTGTATGAAGCCATAACCGTACGAAATGGGGTGCAGGGCCGTAGCTGGGGGGGGGGGGGGGGGGGGGGAGGGCAAGGAAAAATATCCGAAATGTTTTATAAAAACTTAAGGAAAATTCTCTTCTTAACCGTTTAATGAGTTTTAGACTATTAACTACTCAGTTCCACCCCCTACCCCCCGCACCCCCACCAAAAAATCCTAGCTACGGCCCGAGGGGTGGGGGGGGGGGGGGGGGAATGGAGGCAACTGCACGGCAAAATGTGCTAACCTGAGACCTTGTTAACGTATTTCCATCATTCCACCCGTAAAATTAGTTTAATTCATGTAAGAATGCGTAGTGATTAATTTGCACCTCTATACAGGCATTTTCGTTTAATTCGGGCAAAAACCAGCCTGCCCACCTACAAAACTAGGAGCCCGTGCGCCTATATGTGAAGCTTGTAGACAACATGCCCCTGTTCTAACGCTGTAAGCCAGGTGAAACTATTACTAAGTATGTAAGAAATACGCAGATTATTCAATGTGCTGGGGTGTCGTCAAATAAGTTTTTTTTTCTCTTCCGTTGCATGTATTATCGTACATATAGAATACTCGTGAACAGTGTTGGTATCTGACTCGCTTTCGTTCATCAGATACCCAAACATTTCCTAAAAATGGTATGGCAGGCAAGCTCGTTTATTTTGTATTTATTACAAACTGGAAACAAGCCGCAACGCAGAAGTATGTAGATGTCGTGACCTACTACATGTTATTTTTCTACTAACTGGGTCAGCAAGTGATCTACGTCACGCTCACGTCACGCCAATATTACACTAGTTAGATATTGAGTGATTGTTATGACATGAGCAATATTTTACACTGGTGTGTAATAAAATACGTAACACGTATGCGTCTAACATTGATATTCAAAAATAGCTTTAGAAAAAAGAAAGAAAGAAATGTTTTATTTAACGACGCACTCAACACATTTTATTTACGGTTATATGGCGTTAGACATATGGTTAAGGACCACACAGATTTTGAGAGGAAACCCGCTGTCGCCACTACATGGGCTACTCTTCCGATTAGCAGCAAGGGATCTTTTATTTGCGCTTCCCACAGGCAGGATAGCACAAACCATGGCCTTTGTTGAACCAGTTATGGATCACTGGTCGGTGCAAGTGGTTTACACCTACCCATTGAGCCTTGCGGAGCACTCACTCAGGGTTTGGAGTCGGTATCTGGATTAAAAATCCCATGCCTCGACTGGGATCCGAACCCAGTACCTACCAGCCTGTAGACCGATGGCCTAACCACGACGCCACCGAGGCCGGTAAATAGCTTTAGAGTACATTGCACAAAACAAAACAAAATATTAAATATACAAAATTAATGAAACATATCTCTGGATCAGTGCACGAATGTTGTATCTTCAGAATTTCTATTCTGAGAAAACGAGCAATAGATAAGTAAAATGCAGAATTTATATTCTGTCTATTGACATGCCACATTATTATTAAATGATAGAACAAACAATTTAATATGAACAAGAAAAACATATATATAACGATTTTGCTTTGTATATATATTCTTGTATTAACTCAGCGTTATAAAACCATCATCATCGTCATCATCATCATCATCATAATCACACCATCATCATCAGTATCATCATCATCATCATCATCATCATCATCATTATCAGTATTATTATTATTATTATTATTATTATTATTATTATTATTATTATCAGTCCAAATACGCTATGGCATTTATCCATTCATCCATACATTGAGCGGTTATTTGGTGTGATTTTTTTAAGTCGTGCAACTAAAACTGTGGTGCAAAATGCGCTAAAATGTCTGGCTTTGGGTTAATGGTTTTCCCACTGTTGGTGCCACTTTCGTTTTATATAAAAATCAACGAATGACATGCCCGTATCTTCAGATCCAAGGTGATTATGTTCTCTGAAGTGACATGCGCAGTGTTAATATAACTACAAGTCGCATAATGTGTTAAAATGTCAACGTTTGAGAATTCCGAAATTTATGCTGGATTTACGCTTTACGGCTGTTGATTTCACGAATTCCAATTTAAACTGCTCCTGACATTTCGTCCAACCAACGAGCGGAGTTTGACACCACGATAAGCCACAAATACCTGCCTTTTAACTCCTCACCATTGTTCCAAACCCAAGACGGGATGTTTTGTGGCAATGCATTAATAATTGATCTCTCCACAAAAAGCATTCTTTCAAAGCTATTTTATATTATGTCAATTATTCATGAGAATAATATGGCTTTGTGGACTTGAAAGTGATAGTAATGTGCATGCTACATTTTCTGTAAAATGAAAGAAAAGTGTCATGACGATAATTGTCGTAAAGACGTGCACTTGTTTTAATTGTTGAAGCACTATAAAATTGATTCGCTGAAAACTAGTAGGATGGCATTTTAATAATTATAAGAATGCATGGAGTCACAGATTCTAGGTTCTTGTGGGTAGGAGCATTAATTAACTCAACACATTCTACAATTTTATCTTTGAAAAATAATGACATTTTAAAGAAAACTAAGTGATGTTTCTTCTTGTTGTTATTGTAGTGTTGTTGTTAACATTAATGTAGATATAATACTATTGCGATGAAAAAACGTGACTTCAATATACCATTGCTATTGAAGAAACAGATATGATGCTAAATTGATCGGGGTTTAGGACTAGGTTGTAAATTTAAAATACGTACGGCTAGAATGATTTATTTATTTGTTGTTAATTTTTACTGTTATATTCTTATTACTTACCAGTTGGGCTGTCTGAGAAGATAAAATGTTAATAATTAATATTGTTACACCATCGATTACTTTATTACTTATTTCTTTTCTTTTCCTTTTTTGTCCTTTCAGTTTATTCAATCGTTTTGTAAAAACGTTTACTTTAATTAATTACTTTATTTATTTATTGAAAATTACAGTCGCCATTATTGCACAATTTAATGTTTGTAATTAGGAGAGGGCTGCCTAAGTTGCACTAACTTGTGCCCAAATACTTTTTCACAAGCACACACATACATCACACACACACCACACACACACCTACAGATATGAGATAATATATACAGAAAAAGTATATATCTATTATATATATATATAATATCTATATGAGTATACTATGTATTATAGATAATAGATATATAGATTATATCATGTATATATATATATATACATTATATATATATTCTATATATATATAATACTATATATATATCTATATATTTATATATATATGTGTGTGTAATGTGTATGTGTGTATGGGTGTGTGTGTGTGTGTGTGTGTGTACATGTATAGATAGAGTAATGATGTATATGATAGCTATATGTATCTGTATATGTATATGTAATATTAATATAATAAGATATATATAGTTACTGGACAATTCCGAGTTTGCTGCATTTAAAAAAAGATGTTTATCGACTAACCGAGACTTTTTAACGATTGTAATTACATATCAAAACATATTTGTCTGCATAAAACTATTAGGGGCTGTGTAGGTAAAACAGTGGTCTGATGGTCTAATATGTTGTACTGTGTAAATTTAATGTTATATTCTCTAAAATGTTTTGTTATTCGGCTGTACAAAATTATTTAAGACAAAAACCAGTTTGGGGCTTCTTACATATATATAAGACGACCAGCATAATGTTAATATGGAAGTTTAATCTGTAGAAATATTTTATTATTCGGAAACATCGTAGCAATGCAGCAAACTCAGGCAAGTCTCTTTAATATGCAATAAAAGTAGTTTGCAACAACCGGTCTAATGCATGGGGGGGGAAATTCTTATACACACTCTCCACTCGTAGCAAGAGATTACGAAGACGTTCACCACGTAAGAGCATAAACAGCACTAGCGTACCCAATTAAAGTTCTGCCTTTTGTTTATACATGCCATTCACCACGCCAACCAGATGGAGTTACGGAATTGCGAAACAAACTAAGCAACGCAACTTCCCTTTTAAACGACGGAATTGCTGTGAATATAGATTTTGCTTGTGCTGTGTTTCCGTTGTGGGTTGCTATGAACTGTTAATAATATAACAACACCCACAACTAATACTAATATAATAATTACTACTCAATATTAATAATAAAGATAGTGAGTTGTTATTGCTGCACTCGCGCTGAATGGAGGTACTCAAAGCAGATTGGAGGACACCTCTGCGTGAGGCCGGTGTGGCAACATGTTACGAATGAAAGATACATCCTCCCCATAACATAATAGTAATAATTATAATTCCAAATAAAAATCATAATAATAAACCCAATAGTAATCATAATATAATCATAATAAGGAATATTATTGCATATTAGAATATTTAACAAATCTGGGGACACTACCAAGTGTACTGTAGGGATAAAATTAAATTGCTATATACAATATAAATGTAGTTTGTAACTATGAGTGAGGTTAAACAAAGTATTGGAAAGTAAAGCTGACTAAAAGGGACGCCGCTACTGTTATTAACGACAACACACAAACACACGACACACAAACACACACCACACACACACATAAACAGCACACCCACACCACACACACCCCGGCGCGCACGCACACATATGGATACCTAAATAATACAAATTATATGTATAGCAAGATATATATCTAATAATCTCTATATATAGATTAATAATTTTAGATAATATTATAATATATCTAATATATATATATATATATATATCATGTATATATATATATATATATACAGCGCATATAGTATATATCACATAAATATATATATATATATATCTATATATATATAAGATATATATATATATATAAACAACTAGGATATAGATAATATAATATATATAATCTTCATCTTTTTCATTTCAATACCATAACATTTATTTTAACTCGGCCTATTCATTCCTTTATTCTTCCTCGCAACAGTGGAAGGTTTAACTTTAGTGGCCACTTAGTAAGTATTCAATTCCATCTAAAACACAAAAGTAAAAGTATATAGAATACATTTTTTAAAACAGGTAGATTTAGACACAAAAATAAACGCCATTATAGCTTAGTAAGAACAACCACATTCCAGGCAGGGAAAATCCAGCTGTCCGTTCACAATGTTTAATACATATGGCATATACGTGACTGACAGCGTAGAAGACTGTCCATGCGGACAAAACTATTTATCGAATGGAAGTATAGTCTAAAAAGAGACATCCATTCATTTACACAGTTGAGATGCCCATAGCCGAGGTGTTTTTCGTGCGGGGTTGTCGTTAAACATTGCTTGATTCATTCATTTGACACTATAAGTTTATTGGTTGTCTTCACAAACATTATAGTGAGAATTCGGACAGATTTTTTTGTTTTTTTTTTTAAACCAAATGTGGATCTTGAAAGAACAGTTATTGAAAATTGAGTTTGATAACAATATATCCTAAAAATAATGAGCTTTTCTTTTTAAATTTTCTGTAAAACATGTTTTGAACGGTACAATACCCGGCTCTCTATAAGCACGGCCGTTAGACTATGATCACTCCTGAACAAATCCAGACGTATGTTGCTATACTTCAGAGTCCCAGTAAACTCGATTTTGTAACTACATACTATGGAATTTTAAAAATACAAGAACAAAATGAATGAGATTATGTTGACACTTATCTTCTGGATTATTCAGTCATTCATTCGTTCGTTCTTTCTTTCTTTTTTTGTTTTCTTCGTTCGTTCTTTCGTTAATTAATTTATTTATTTATTCATTCTTTCAACCATTCATTCATTCATTCATTCATTCATTCATTCTAGTGTTTTCTTAATACAATAAGAATTGTTCAAATATAATAAATAAGTAAATAAATTAGTGAATAAATAAGCGTGAATAAATAAATAAATAAATAAATGAAATAAGTAAGTAAGTAAGTAAGTAAGTAAGTAAGTAAGTAAGTAAGTAAATAAACAAATAAATAAATAAGTAAATTAATTAATTAATTAAATAAGATAAAATAAATAAATAAATAAATAAATAAAATAAATAAATAAATATATAAATTAGTCAGGCATGGAAGTAGGCAGGTAGAAAATCAAATCAAATCGAATCAAATCAAACAAACCAATCATTCCATCAATGACTGAAGCAGTCACTCGCATTCATCTTATTTCATATATTCAACCCCCCCCCCCTCCCCCATTCTCCCTCTTTTTCATCCGTCTTTCTTATTTATGGCCTGACCCACCGGCAACCCCACCTCACCCCATGTCCTGTCTGGTCATATCTAAAGACGTTTTTCGCATACGTGTTGTGGTATAGACAAACACAGACTTGACCACACAGATTATCCAGAACAAGACTTCTTCGTCCTTGGGAGTCCTCCATGCTACACGCAGTTACGCTAATGGTGTCTATCTGTCCGTCTAAACGAATGAAATTTGAAACACCTAACTAAGATGTTCCCGAAGAATCCAAGTGGGAAATATTGATAATAGCATCTGGCCCTAATTTCATTATCGCTAAACAAATAAATCTAGTCTACGCCATGCTGGTTTTTTCGGAGAGATATAGATTGTGAAGTATCCAAGTCGATGATCCCCCGTCTTGCAAGATTAGTTGGTCTCGTGATTAGTGGAATGTTTTTCAGCTGTTTCTCCGAGTCCCAGACACAACACGTCCAGCTGATCCAACAACAAGTGGATGAGGAATGGATTAGGACGACGGTGCCATGCCTTTGAAGCAGTGTTGAATTGTATTATTATTATTAATAACTGGTGGGGTTTTTCTTTTCTTTTTTTGACAAAACCATGGAAAGTCATTAATTGGCTCATTACCCAGCTTGCTCTAAACCATCTTATTTATTTATTGATTTATTTGATTTACTTCTTTCTTTCTTTTCTTTTCTTTTCTTTTCTTTATTTTTTAGTATTTATGTGTTTATTTATTTACCTATTTACTAACTAACTAACTAACTAACTAATTACTTACTTACTTACTTACTTATGCAATTGATATAGTATTGTGGAAAGACCCAAACTGTACTATGTTGTATTTTTTTCAGTTGAATTTGGTCGATTAAGTTGAATTCTTACCTGTATCTTTTCGCTAACATCGGGTATAACAATAGAAGAAATTAAAATAAGTATAATAAATAAATACTAGTAAATAAGTAAATAAATTAGTAAATAAGCAGAAATTTAATTAAAAGAGCTAATTTATAAGTAACGGACGAAATATATAACGAAGGAAAAAGTAGGGGAGAAGAATGTTTCTTATTTTAACAACAAACATAAACCCCTAGAAGACAAAAAAAAAATTAATGGAAGAAAACAAAAATAAAACAGAATAACAAAAAGGAGAGATATTTAAACAGAAAAAAAGAAGACGGAGAAAAGGAACAGTATAGGAAATGGAAAAGGGAAAAGAAAAAACGAAAGTTTACATTTTCTTTAAAAAAAAACCCAACAACAAAACATTTCAACGCTTCCAGAAGTTTAAAACCTACGTAAACGTATTCCGTTGATATTGCCTTTAACCCTTATGGCCAGTTACGTTCCCAGGTTACGAGAAACAAGTCATTACAGACACAGAAGGCCACTGTCGATGTGGATCCGAGAACTTGATTAGGGAACTTGGTTCTTCTCACAGTTGAATGGGTAATCACCGGCAATTTGTCTGTCACGGTCACAATGTAGTATTATTAGCTGTTTTCGTGTCCTCCTTTCTTCGACACGAGCTCTTTTAATGGCAGTCGCCATGGCGCCCGTGACAACTTCCTTCCCGTACAGTTTACATCCAGCCAAGAGCTATTAGTCTGGCCATATTTATGAATATTGAAAACCGAAAAAAAAGAGTGTGTCTGGGGATAAGACTAATGTGAAAGTTAATCCCGTCTAGCAATTTTAGCAATCAATGCTTGCCCTTAGACATCACCAGATGGTATTCTAAAAACACCACTATTAGTATTATACTTAAGGACATCATCGGTGATGGGGTGGGAAGATGGTATTCTAAAAACACCACTATTAGTATTATACTTAAGAACATCATCGGTGATGGGGTGGGTAGAAGGTATTCTAAAAACACCACTATTACTATTATACTTAAGAATATCATCGGTGATGGGGTGGGAAGATGGTATTCTAAAAACACCACTATTACTATTATACTTAAGAACATCATCGGTGATGGGGTGGGAAGATGGTATTCTAAAAACACCACTATTAGTATTATACTTAAGAACATCATCGGTGATGGGGTGGGTAGAAGGTATTCTAAAAACACCACTATTAGTATTATACTTAAGAACATCATCGGTGATGGGGTGGGAAGATGGTATTCTAAAAACACCACTATTACTATTATACTTAAGAACATCATCGGTGATGGGGTGGGAAGATGGTATTCTAAAAACACCACTATTACTATTATACTTAAGAACATCATCGGTGATGGGGTGGGAAGATGGTATTCTAAAAACACCACTATTACTATTATACTTAAGAACATCATCGGTGATGGGGTGGGTAGATGGTATTCTAAAAACACCACTATTACTATTATACTTAAGAACATCATCGGTGATGGGGTGGGAAGATGGTATTCTAAAAACACCACTATTACTATTATACTTAAGAACATCATCGGTGGTGGGGTGGGAAGATGGTATTCTAAAAACACCACTGTCAGAATTATACTGAAGGACATCATCGGTGATGGAGTGGGTAGATGGTATTCTAAAAACACCACTATCAGAATTATACTGAAAGACATCATCAGTGATGGGGTGGGTAGACGGTATTCTAAAAACACCACTATTAGTATTATACTTAAGAATATCATCAGTGATGGGGTGGGAAGATGGTATTCTAAAAACACCACTATTACTATTATACTTAAGAACATAATCAGTGATGGGGTGGGTAGGTGGTATTCTAAACACCACTATCAGAATTATACTGAAGGACATCATCGGTATTCTTAAAGGGACATTCCTAAGTTTGCTGCACTTTTTAAGATGTTATCGCCTAACACAGTCTTTTTAACGATTGTAATTACATATCAAATATATTTTTCTGAATACAATATTAGTGGCTATATATTAAACGCGTTTCAGATTGTTGTAATATTTGTACTAGGCAAATTTCATTTTATTTCCTAAAATAGATTGTGTTCGTACGTACGAAAATATTTGAAGACAAAATCCAGTTTGGGCTTCTTACAAATATACTCGTCAAAAAAATTCGGGGAACTCAAATAAAAAT